>NC_143563.1:54050166-54359500 GCF_054136105.1 Typopeltis vanoorti | reverse complement strand
AATCATCAATTCCCAACTCCTATACTACCTTGAGGACACCTGTCTAATAAATGACTGCCAGTATGGATTCCACCACTGCCGATCAACAGGATATCTGCTCACATGTCACCCATCTCTGGACAAATGCCATGGAGAAGTTTGGTGAATCTGAAGTGGTTGCACTTGATATCTCCAAAGCTTTTGACCGGGTCTGGCACAAAGGCTTACTACGTAAACTCTCATCATTTGGTCTGCCTCAGAACTTCTGTAGATGGATTTCCAGCTTTCTGACTGGATGCACACTGTGTGTAATGGCGGATAGTTCCTTATCCCCTCAACATTCAACACTAATGCCGGGGTTCCACAAGGTTCTGTCCTTTCACCAACCCTCTTCCTGCTATATATCAATGACTCTTTAAGTTGACCTCCAACCCAATACACAGTTTTGCAGATGGCAACACATTGCACTCCTCCCTTTCATTTGATAAACCTTACTCTACACAACTCACCTCAACCTACATAACATCATCCACCACCGCCCTCAATTCTGATCTCCGAGCCATCCTGCAATGGGATTCAGATAACCTCATCAATTTCAATGCCAATAAAACCCAGTTGTGTCCTATTTCTCATAAAAAGAACCATTTTTTCCCAGTATTCTTTTTGACAATACCCAAATTTCCAGAAAATTTGAGATTTCTCTTCTTGGAATTACCCTGGCATCAACACATCACAAACATTGCATCCTCAGCTTCAAAAAAACTAGGATTTCTCTTTCGCTCAAGATGTTACTTCACCGCTGAGCAGCTGTTAACATTATACAAATCACAAATCCGCCCAGCTAAAAGCTCCATCAGATGTCTAACTGCTCTCCTCTGTATTGAGTCAAATGCTTGACTCAATACAGAGGAGAGCAATTAGACTTATTAATGACCCATCTCTTACCAACTCACTTCCCCCACTTTTGCACAGATGTTTGGTTTCTGCAATATGTATATTCTACAAATATTTCCATAGGAAATGATCATCTGAAATAACATCAATAATTCCTCCACTTGGTACTAAACTCGTTGGAACCCCCATTGTGTTTCCCAAGGAATACAATATACAGTCTTTCGAATCAAGTTCCTCCTTTCCCAACCCACTACCCATATACGGTACTAATGTGCTATAGGTTGATCAACCAACCTCTCGTGTATGAGCTTAACATAACAATTACAAGATCAACAGGAATGATTCGTATTAATCAAGATCTTAAGTAAATACAAAATAAACAAAGTGAATACAAAAAAAAAGCATAGCTCCAACTCAACATTTGGAAGAAGAAGAATAAACCCAACATTAGAAGAACTGAAGATAGGAACCATCAACATAAGGAGTAATAAGGAAATAGAAAGGATGGCATGCCACCACAGTTGGCTATGACCTTGACCTGCTCATTTAATGAAAGTCTTGCAGTGGGTAGGGTTCCTAAGGAGTGGAAAGAAAGCAGAATAGTACCACTTCACAAGCATGGTTCTAGGACAGAAGTTTCCAACTATATACCAGTCTGTATAACTGTAGTTGTGGTCAAGGTGTTGGAGAGATTGGTTAGGAATAGAATACAGGTTTTGGTTGATGGACATAGCATTCTTTATTATGGTCAGCATAGTAAAGGGTAGGATATGTTTTAGCAATTTACTTACATTTTAGGATAGGGTAATGAGTGCGTTAGATAAGGGAGAATCGTATACAATGATATTCTTGGACTTTGCAAAAGCGTTTAATAGATTACAACATGATAAGTTGGTGTACAAGCTGCAGAGGATGGAAACAGACAATACATTGGTTAAATGATCGGAGACTGTTTCTCTGATCAATACCAGCAGGCTGTGTATGATGGAGCAGTGCTCAAAAAGGGAGGGTGCCCCGTGATTCTGTTCTTGGCCCCTGCTGTTTAACTTGTTTGTAAGTGATATATCATGTGGATTGACTGGGGATCTTCAGTTGTTTGTTGATGACACAAAGTTGGAGAGAATTATAAGTAGCACTGCTGATGTTAATTCACATCAGGAAGATTTGAATAGACTTTTGACTTGGACAAAGAAGTGGGGTTGTAGTTTTAGTATAATAAGTGCAAGGTGTCGCATTTTGGAGTGCAGAAATATAAGGCTGTGTACTATATTGATGGTGCCATACTCCAGGAAGTGAATGAGATTCGAGATATGGGAGTGATGGTTGACAGTAGACTGAAGTTTAGAGGGCATATCGCTTACTGTTGCAAAGGCTGCACATCGCAGTGCTGTTATGATAAGAAGTACTCTAACATACAGGGAAAAGGAAGTGGTTGTTATTAATACAGGTATCTCCATGGAGTCAGTAGACTAATCGTGGGAGACCCTATTTTGATAGTTTGGGTCTTCTTGAATTCATTTACAGACGAAGAACTCACAACCGAGTCAGGCAATGCATTCCACCCACTCACCATCTTGTAAGCAAAAAATCTAGTTCTCACACCCTTGTTACCACACTTTTTCCTTAATTTCCAGGAATGACCTCGTTCTTCCATCACTGTCACACAGCTGAAATATTTTCATTGCATCAATCTTATAAAAAAAACTTTTAGTAATTTAAATGTTTCTATCATGTCCCCTCTTCTCCGTCCATCAACCAACCTCTGCAATCCACAAGCTCTCAATCTATCAATGTAGGAAGCGTTTTTTACATAACTCAACAACTTAGTCACTCTCCTCTGAACCCTCTCCACAACCTCCTCATCTCCAAGGAATCCAGGTGACCAGACATGAGCACAGTAATTCAAATGTGGAAGTATCAACGCCTTATAAAGGGGAAGAATAACCTCTTTATCTATAGATGTTAGTGTGTTCTTCAATAACCAAGTAACCCTTTGTGTAATCTTGAACACCTTAGTAATGTGCCCTCAGAACCTCAAATCCCAAACCAACACCCCCAAGTCCCTAGCTTCATCAATCTCTTGGAGTACCGTTCCATCAATGTGGTACACAACTCGTGATGCATAACTTTACACTTTCCAATATTGAACTGACATCCACTACCCTTTGCCCATTTTGCCAGCTCATTTAAATCATCCTGCAAACTCTCAACATCAGCTTGATTTTTTTATTGCACTACCCAACTTTGCATCATCAGCAAACAACTGAATATCTCCTTTCAAGCCATTTTCTATATCATTTATGAACAAATTAAACAATAATGGCCCAAGCACAGAGCCCTGAGGCACACCACTGGTCAACTGTCTCATCCTGCACTCTACTCCTCCATACACTACTTTCTGGTATCTCAGGGAGAGATATGCCTTATCCATATCACCAGTTTAGTATCCATCCCCATCTGCTCCAATTTGTGCAACAGTATTCCATGGGGTATATCCTGTCAAAAGCCTTAGCAAAATCCAGAAGTATCACTGTGTAGCCATTTCCTTTGTCCAACTTGGATGTCATTCTATTATAAAAAGTTAATAAATTGCTACGGCAGGATCTACCTTTAACAAAACCATGTTGGCCTCTATAGAGTATCATATTCTGATCTACCCATTCTTGAATTCCGTCCTTAACCAACTTTTCCAATACTTTTACCACCACTCCCGAGATGGTGATTGGTCTGTAATTAACTACCACAGTCTTAGAGCCACCTTTATGCAGAGGAACCACTTTGTCTTCCTTCCACTCCCTAAGGACCATACCAGAGTTCAAACTTAAGTTAAATAACCAAGTAAGAGGCGTTGACAATTCCTTTGCACATTCACGCAACACCCGAGCTAATATTCCGTCTAAACATACAGCAGTGTTTGCATTTAAATTCTGCATTATACTAAGTGCCTCTGATTTATTAACTTCAATTCTCATATTAGTTACTGTTATATCCTCGCTTGGGTGATAGACTTTTGAAAATTGATCATCCAGTAACTCTACTATTACATCTGAATTGGTCACCTCAATACCATCAGCACCCACTAAGGTTATCCTTCCAAAGTCATTCTTCCTTTTACTTGCCACATAGCGGAAGAACTCTTTGGGATTACCCTTAAGGTCTTCTCATAATCTGATTTAGCTTTTCTTACTATGCTGGTAATATTCCTAGTTTGAGCCTTGTACTGCTCATAGGTGTACTGATAGTCTTTCTCCTTGTAAATTCTCCATAACATTTTCTTTTTTTTGCAGATCAAGCCTGATACTACTACTCATCCATCTAACACCTACCTCATTTGTCTTTCTGACCATGGGAATATATTCTAATATTGCCTTCCTCAGATACCCACTGATTTTATCCCATGCACTGCTAATATCTTTCCCCTATAATATGTTCTTCCATGGGACAGCTGTAAGCTCATCTGAAGCTTGTTATAATTATCTAACCCTGTAGTTCTGTATATCCCCCTTCTTAAGAGAGAAATCCACAAATTTTGCAACCTCCCAAGTCAATACCACACTCTCTCACCAATTGGAGGTAACGAGGACACCTTACTTATGAATATGTCCTCTGAACCTATGACCAGATCCAACACTCTCACACATTGTGTGAGAGTGTTGCTTCATAATTACTTGAAACAGCAAATAAATGAGTCCCTTCAGTTATGTGCTGTTTCAAGTAATTATCGCTTAGGTGTATGAATTCCATTTCCTTTTTGCCACGTGATATTTCCTCCTTCCAATTGATATCACCATAATTAAAATCCCCCATAATAATCATTAACCCTGCACTCCTTGCACTAATTTGCTGATGCATGAATTCAATATCACCCCCCTGGCCTATAGCAGCAACCAACTGTATATTTTGTCACTATTTCACACCAGATGCCTCAAATGAACTATCATTCATTTGCAATCCTCTTGATATACTACTTTCTTTGGCTGCAACTCATCAGCTATCATCAACAGTACTCCTTCCCCTGTTCTATCTTCTCTATCCTCCCTGAAAATACTGTACCCATCATATTCAATTCCAGTAACCACATCTTCTGCTGACAGCCAAGTTTCACTAATGCCTACAACTTTTGGAGAGATTGCACTGACTAATGCCAAAAATTCTTATCTTATTTTGAATGCTTCTTACATTAGTATACAAAGCTTGCAGATTCCCTTTAGTTCTTGTACCAACTTTTGAACTGATATACATTCCACTGATATCAGTAGTCCATGCTGATTTTTATCCACTTTATTCTTCAAATTATTCTGCAAAAAAAAAAAAAAAGGATCAACAAATATACATTTACTGCATAAGTTTCTCCCTCTTACACTCAACCTTTTCAATTTTAGTTTCCCTGTCCAATTACTTCATGTTCAGAAAACAGTAACTTCTTCTAACGCTTATGACCTTCCATTTCAGATGCAATCCATCTCTAGCATACAACTGTCTTTTGCCTTCAAACACACGCTCCACACATCAACAAATTCCATACCTCATTTTTTGCATATTCTTGCAATCATATCATTCAATATCATCACTCATCTACTTAACTCATAATTGTCAAAATGAGGCAGCACCTACACACACTATCCTCCCTTTGACACTTTTCTTCACAATATCTAACAATGTTCTTAAATCTTTTGCTACCCGATTTATACTACCACTCAGGTCATTTGTACACACCATAACTATCATCTTGTCTGCATCATGCCCTCTCTTTATTGCTAAAGCCACTCTCTCTATTGTCCCACCAGCCAAGCACTCCTCAGGCATACTGCTCTCCATACCCTTAATCATTGAATCACCATATATTATACCACTCATAACTTCATTGAAACCCAAATAAGCCTCACTCGCAGCCTCATTTTCTACACTATTCAGCATGACTCTCCCAGTTTCATTAGTTTCCTTCAACACTTTTTTACTTACTCCCTCACTTTTACATCTCATTTCTTCTAGACCTCTTGTGCTTTCATTCTGTTGACTTCCAATCACTTCCATACTATTCATTACTTCCTGTTCTAGTTACTTCAGCTGAAGTAATCTCTATAGTCTTCATTTCTCTATTCAACACATTTAACTCAGTCTTTATTCCAATTCCTCTTGCAGGAGATGAAGGTCGGTTTTCATTTTCACGAACTATTGCTGAAGCTCTTCTGATACAGTCCAGACGTTTGCTTCCATTCCCGATTGCTCTAGTCTATCCCGACAGTTCTCACATACATCAACGTTTTATTCTTCTCATTTAGCCAAACAGTCCACAGATCCTTTACATTCCTCAAAGCATATATATATATATATATAGCAGTTTCCACAATATATCCACTGCGAAAAATCCAAGATAGAGCTAGACTTTCATACAGAAGCCCTCCATGCTACCGTGGATGCCATCTTTAGACAGTGAAGCGTCTAACAAACAAGTAGCAAAACACAATATAAACAAAGTTTCAACAACACCACCACCACTGAAGGACACTTGTATCCAACTGAAGCACAATTTGAGAGAACTTCACTGACTATACTTCAATTTAAAAATACTTTTTCTAGCATAGCTCAAAACAACTGCTACATTCACCAAACACTTGGCCGGTGAGGGGGGAATCGAACTCAACCTTCGCATTATTAGCTAACAGGCCACGCTCAAAGGGCTCACCGCTGTATAAAAGCTGGTCAGACCACATTTTGAATGTTGTCTGACCAGCTCTGGTAACCTGGTTTTCAGTGTGATGTGGAAATATTAGAGAGGGTCCAGAGACGAGTGACTAAGACAATATCAAGACTTTTGAATGCTGGCTATGGAGAGAGAGAGAGAGGTTGAAATAATGTGGATTGCAGAGTTCAGTGGATAGGGGAAAAGAGGTGATATGATGATCATCATCGTGCATATCAAGGATTTAGGCCTAGCATGGCCTGTTCCGGCCTTAGAAGCCATCGTTTAAGAGGACATCCTGGTTTTGTTTTTCCTAATGGCTTGTACTTTAAGGCTTGTTTTGGTAATCTTTCTGTTTTCATTCTTTGAATGTGTTCCATCCATTTATGTTTATATTTTTTAATTTTTTCTATTACTGGTTGTTGGTTTAATTCTTTCATAATTTCTTTGTTTCTTTTGTGATCAAATAGGGTATACTTTGCAGTTTTTCTCATAAACTTCATTTCTGCTGTTGTTAATCTTTGTCTTTTTGTTTTATTGTGCAGATTTCGCTTCCATACATTAAGACTGGTAGGGCTAAAGTATTGTATACTTTTAGTCTGGTTTGTTTTTGAACTAGGTTTGGTTTAAATATAGAGTTAATTACACCTGTTGTTTTTAAATATTTCACAATTTTTACGTTTATATCTTTTTCATTTTCATATGTGATCATACATCCTAGATAGTTAAATGAATTCACCTGTTCCAAGATCTTGTTAATCTATTATTATTTTAGTTCTTGCTGGATCTTGTCCTTTAAAGGCCATAGTTTTTGATTTTTCTGTTGATATTATCATACCATAATCTTTGGATATTTCATTTAGATCTAAAATAGCTTTCTGTAAGTTATCTTTAGAATTTGTAATTTTTATTTGGTCGTCGGCAAAAAGAAGTGTGTTTAAGTTCACTGCAGGAGAAAGTTTAATTCCTTGATGTAAATTTTTATTCCATTTTATTATTATTTCATTTAAGTAAATATTAAAAAGGATTGCTGAGAGGAGACATCCCTGTCGGACCCGTTGGTTTATCTCTCTCATATACGATAGCTCGTGATTTAATCTTATTTGTATTTGATTATTTTCATATATACTTGTGACAGCTTTTATGATATTATTTGGTATTTGTCTTTCTTTTAATATGTTAAATAATATGTTTCTTTTAACTTTGTCAAATGCTTTTTCAAAGTCAATAAATGCAATATGTGTTTCTAAATTGTATTCTCTTCTCTTCTCTATTATTAATTTTAGGCAAAAGGCCGGGTCTATACATGATCGTCCTTTTATAAATCCATTCTGTACTTCTAAAATAAAGTTTTTGGAATATTTCATTAGTTTGCTATTTAAGATTCTGCTATATATTTTGTAACAGGAATTTAGTATACTGATACCTCTATAGTTTTTAGAGTCATCTCTATTAACTTTTTTAAAGATAGGAATCACAATTGCTTTTTTCCATTCTACTGGGAGGATACCAGTTGACTAAATTTTATTTAAAAATAATAAGAGTCTTTCTTTGAATCTTGTTCCTGTGTATTTATATAGTTCTGAACCTAGCTTATCTTCTCCAGGTGATTTTCCATTTCTTGTTTCTTTCAGGCTGATTTCTAATTCTTCTTTAGTTATTTCCTTTTCACTTTTGTTAATTGTTTGCCAGTTGTTTTTTTTTAAATATTTATCTGTCCACAATTCTGTGTAGTAATTTAGAAATTCTTCTAATTTCAATTCAGTGTTTAATTTTGTTTTCTTTGGTATCTGCATTTAAGTGTTTCAAAATCTCATATACATTGGGTCTTATTTTATATAAATCATGTTCTAAATTAGAAACAAATTTGTTCCATGATTCTCTATGTCTTTTTCTGACTTCTCTATTAGCTTTGGCTCTTTTTCTTTCATATTCTATTTCATCTTCTAATCTTTTATTGCTTAACCATTTGTGATAGGCTTCTTTTTTTCCTTTTATTTCTTTGATTGTATCATCCCAGATCTTCATTCCTTTTATTGAATTTTTTGGTTTTTCCTAAGCTTTCATTTGCTGCTGCATTTAGTATCGTTTTTATATTAAGTCATTCTATTTCTATTTCTTCATTTTGTTTTATTTTATCTAGATATTGGTTAATTCTTTGTTCATATAGCCATTGTACATTTGTGTCATTCAATACTCTAGTTTTATACACAAATGTTTCAAATTTTCTTTCTGTTCTTGTTACTTGTAGCCATTTAGGTGGTAATCTTAATTTTATTTTAATAAGGAAGTGATCACTGCTTATTTCATATCCTCTGTGAACTCTAACATCTATTGAAAATTTTGATGTCTTTTCATTTAATATAAAATAATCTAATATTAATTTCCATCCTCTTGCTGCCCAAGTATATTTATGTATGTCTTTATGTTTATAGAAGGAATTCATTATTTTTAGGTTATTATAAACTACAAAGTCAATCAAATTTTTACCATTCCTGTTTAGAGTAGGCTCTCCATGTATTCCTATATTATTATTAATTTTTGTGTTTCCAATTCTTGTATTTAAGTCTCCTGCTAAAATTATGTAATCATTTTTATTTAGTTTATTATATATGTTTTGTAGCTGATTATAAAAATCATTATCCTGTTCTCTTCCTTCTTCTGAGACATATAAACCAATTATTGTTAAATAGCCTCTATCTATTTTTATTCTAGATTCTATTATTCTTTTATTCCATAATTTATAATGTTTTTTTTTTAACTGTTTTGAAAGGGAGTTATGAATCCAAATCATGGCTCCTGCTTGTGCTCTTTGGTCTCTGTCAACTCCACTGTATATCACATTAAAATTTTCGGTTCTCATAGTTCCTTTTAATTTCTTTTTTTGTTTCAGTGATTACAATAGTTGATCTAATTCTATTTCTTTATATGCTATTCCTCTTACATTCCAGAAGTGATATGATAGAGATATTTAAGTTAGTGAGAGGATTTTATCAGATTAATCCAGATGAGATTAAAAAAAAAAAAGAGTAGAAGGTGAGAGAGAAGAAACCAGTGGCCATTCCTAGAAGTTATGTAAGGGTGTGATGAAGAGAGAGTGTGAGGAGTAGATTTTTACATGGAGAATTGTCAGTGAATGGAATGCATTAACAGCACATTATCAGAATGTGCTGTTAATGCAAGGGGTGTTAAAGATTTTAAGAGTCAGTATGATAAATATGTTGTCAGTTGAATGAACTTCCCACAGTGAGTCTGCCAACTCCATGGAGAGTACAAAAAATAATAATCATAAATTGAATTTGCAGAAGAAGTGAAAAAGTACCACATGGACATAATTAGCATTATTGAGACAAAGAATACAAAAACAGGTAGTACAATCTTACTAAATAATAAGTATAGGATGATTTTCAAGAAATAATGATCGAGGACAGAAAGGAGTAGCAACAGCATTCAACAACAAACATGAATATAAACTTCTTAATTGGAAGGCAGTTTCAAGAAGAGTTGTGGACAAACTTTGAAATGGGGAAATGAAAAATGAAACTTATTTGTGCCTATGGTTCCACAGAAGATTCTTCTAAGGAAGAAGAAGTGGAGGAAATGCACAGTATGATGGATACTGTGCAAATGTTGGATAGTGCTTGGCATGATGTTTAGGGTCTCCCTCGGTGAGTCTGAAGACTCCATGGAGTAGCCTGTAGTGATTATATGGTCTTGACCTAGGAGGTGACTAAATGTATGGAATTTTCAGTTAAGAAGAGGTATATGTGAAATTACAGGACTAGTAAGCATGACAAGCTTAGGAGATTGCTTGGATCAGTACAATGGCATGTGAAACTGCAAGGGCTGGATGTTGATGGTGCATGGGAAGTAGTAAAGGAGTGTTTGAGGGAAGTAATGGCAGACGGAATACCTAGAGTCAGAAGAGTAAATCAAGTGAGAGTTAAATGGATGAATATCATCATTAAGCTGGAGCTACAAAAACAGAAAAAATTTTGGAAGGAATTCAAGAAGAAAGGTGACCAGCAGGCACATGAGCAGTACAAAGCACAGATGAGAAGGATAATCAGTGTGGTAAGAAAGGCAAAAGAAGAGTATGAAAGGAAATTAGCAGTGCAGGCCAAAGATAATCCCAAACAGTGCTTTTGATATGTTCGAAATAAACGGAATAATGTTTATGGCAGAATGATTTTAATGAATGCCGATGGTAGGGAGGTAACCGAATCAGTTGAAGTAGAATTACTAAGTGAACACTTTGCAAGAGTATATCATCCAGGGGGGGGGGGAGAAATTGCAGAAAGAGGCAAAGACTTATATGGAATTGAAATAAATGAAATGGAGGTGCATAGCATATTACAGAACCTTGATCTGAATACAGCTAAGGATTGAATGGTATACCAGTTTTTGAGCTTAATCTGTCTAATCTGTCTCAGTTCCAGGTTTAGTTCTCCCCCCCCCCCTCCAGGGAGGAGTAGTTCTATTGCCTAAAGGAGACTCCAAGACTGATGTAGCAAATTACCGACAAATCAGGAGTTGTTGTCAACCTCACTAACTTGCTCTCGTTTTATAATACAGTGACAGCTGAGCTGGAAAAATGTAGTGGTTTTAACAGTGTAAAGTTGCAAAGTACAGTGATACTGCTGTACTTTGCAAAATCCTTTGACAGGATACCACACGGAATTCTAATCAATAAGATGTAGCACATGGGGATGGTATAGGGTTGGTGGGGACTCTACTCCTAAATAAACGACCATATCAAATGGTCGTTTATTTAGGAGTAGAGTCCAGAAAAAAGGCTTGTGACTGGTGGTGTGTCACAGGGCTCTGTTCTTGGACTACTACTGTTTAATCTATACATTAATGATATAGGAAAGAATCTGAGAGGAGCTATTCAGTTTTTTGCCAATGATGCAAAATTGGGTAGAGCAAAAGTTAATGCAGATGATGTTACAATTTTGCAGGATGATTTGGATAGACTGGCAGTCCAGTAAATTCATAAAGCCAGAGATTTGGGAGTGTTAGTGGATAGGTGGTTTAGAGAGCTCATCAGATTACTTGGTTACTGAAGAATAAATACTCTGATGTGCAAAGACAAGTAGGTTATTATTCCTCTTTATCAAGACTTGATAATGCTCCATCTTGACAACAGCACACAGATCTTGTCACCTAGGTTTCTTGGTGATGAGGAAGAGGTGGAGAGGATCCAGAGGTGAGTGACCAAGATGGTTGCAGGTCTATGGAATAAACCTGCAGAGAACAGGTTAAAGATTTGTCAGTTAAAGAAAAACTGGTTGACAGGTGGAAAAGGGAGTGACATACAGAAGAAATTTTTAAGGTCTGGTGGTGGGAGAACTTGAAGCCATCCTTGGAAACCGAGTAAGTGTGTAGTTAGCAAGGGTGATAGAACTAGGTTTTTTGTTCGGAGAGTGGTGAATGAGTGGAATAGGTTGCCAGAGTCTGTTGTGGGTGCCATGGCTGTGAATGAGTTCAAAGCAAAGTATCATAGACACTGTGCAAATGTTGAATAGGCTTGGCATGATTAGGGCCTCCCTCGATAAGTCTAAGGACTCCATGGAGCAGCCCATAATAATAATATCTTGAGTCATTAGAATAGGCAGCTAACAAAGAAAATGGAAAAGTGGTCCTTGTTGGAGATCTGAACAGAAGAGCAGGAATGAATCCCACCAGGCATATAGAAATATTTTGGGAAAATTTGGAGAAAAGGACAAAATTAATAATAGAAGTAAGTATTTACTGGACAATGTCTCAGGACATAGACTAGTCATTACTAACACCATGCTTAAACATAACAATGTGCACAAGTTCACGTGAAGAGAATACACAAGAAATAAGAAAAGCCTCACTGACTACATAATGATGGATAGTGATATCATCATGCTGGTTCAGGATACAAGAGTGTACAGAAGATTTGAAATTGGAAGTGCCCATTACTTAGTACTAAGCAGGATAAAAATGGATATCACATTAAAAAGAACAGTATGAAAGAAAGTTTTAAAAAGAATTAAAGTTGAGCAGCTTTCACAGGTAAATTGTCGACTAAACTATACAAACATTATTGAAGAAAAAATTGAAAACAAGAACCAAACCTTGGAGTCTCAGTGGCAAACTCTGAAAATGACATTGATTCAGCTAGAGAGGTATGTGGTAAAGTTGTCAGCAAGGATAGAAAAATAAAGACACCATGATGGACAGAAGATGTTAAAGAAGCAATCCTCGACAAGAAGAAAGCTTACCAAAAGTTCCTAGCAAATAAGTCAGCAGATGTCCCTCAAAGAACACACAGAAAAATGTATGAGAGCCAGGCTATATGTAAAAGTAGCTGAACACAAATCATGGGAAAACTTATTAAGATATTCTTGGTAAGAATATCTTTCAGCACTTTTTATAACCATTTATAGTTATAGAACACCCCATTTGTCTCCATCTCTCTGTTAGGGGCTCACACTCTCTAGCCATCTCCACTAGGTCTTCCTTCCATGCTCTCTCTGGTCATCCAGGGATTCATCTTCCTTCATATGGATGCCACTGGGTGATAGTGTTTGTCCATCTATTGCTGTTCAATCATTCAAAATGTCCTGCCCGTGTCCATTTTAATATTAAAATCTCTTCCCTTATGTCCAACAGTTTTGTTTCTTTTCTTATATTATTATTATTATTATTATTATGTGACACCTTAAAGGTATCCAAAGACTCAATGAGGGAGAGCACCTACTCTACAACTTTCTATTTTCACCACTCAATCCACCAACTACAGTGAACCGCATCATCTACACCAACAACATCTATTACCCACCAGCACCACCACTAGTATTTTCACAGACAATTGCAAACATCCATGCCCACAGCAGAATTCAAACTAGCAACCTTTTGGTTGGAGAGTGGTTACGCTAACCACCCGGCCAACCAGCCTGGCATATCTTCATTCCTTATTTTGTCTTGCAGTTTGAAGTTCAGCATGTTCTCTCCATTCTGTCCAGTATTTGGTCATATCTCTGATCCATATGTCAACTGGAATGATGCACTGGTTGCAGTGGTGTAGCTAGAGCTTTCGCAGCCTGGGGCGGTCCCTAAGTTTGTCGCCCCTCTCAATACACACCAAAAATACTATAAAAAGTCAAAACGACGTATAGGGAAATAAATTAAAACACTATGTTTATTTTTGAAGTAAAACTTTAATTTCAACATTATAAAATGTTATTTTTCTTGCTTTTCTGTTAGCAAAATCGATGACATTGGTGAAGTCTATTTCATGGTAATGTAGGTAATTCTTAATCAATTTTATTTAGAAAACCTCCTCTCATAACTACAACACTTACAGCAGTTGTGAGAAAAATTTGCAGTAGTATTACAATATTTGGAAATGAGTTCTCGAGACTGTATTTTAGAATTAACTGCAAAAGTTCAAAGTGCTGCCGAGGCAGATCTTTGTTTATGTTTCCAGATTTCTTAGTGGGCTCCAAAACATTCTGCAACCTTTGTTATTTTCTACATTCTAAATTCTTCTCAGGACAAATTGCTCAGTTACTTTCACGTGACTTAGCTGTCTACATTTTTCTCTGTATAACCAAAAACTTTATTATATAATTTCTTCTTTTCATTGATTATTTCTTTAATTTCCTGAGTTCACCATGTAGTTATCTTTTTTATTTATACATAGAACTTCACTACATTCTCCCTGACTTAGTCAAGCAGCATTTTTCCTTCAGATTCTGGCATTTCGTCTCTAAGATTTAGTTCTTATTTTCAAACTCCTTTACCTTCCCCTACCCTCTCAAATATTTGTATACTGGAATCTACAGTTCAACAGTAACTTCAAAAATTGTTTGACTTGGATTCTTTTTAAAACATTGGTAGACATTTTTGTTTTTGATGGGATACTCATTTTTATCCTGCTGAATACTAGATAGCAGGCACTTCCACATCACATGTATACTCTTTTTCCATGGATAAATCGAGAGATATCAAGATATCTCTTGATTTGTCCAGGAATGAGAGTATGCATGTGATGCAAAAGAAAAACTAATAATAACATAAGTACTAAGAATCAATAATAATACAATCAAAATTGTTTTCTTGTTTCTTGGACAAATCACGACTTCATAATAATAACATAATTGTCATGCCTTCTTGTTTTAACCACCCCAACCACCGATTACAAGTATACACATCAAAGTTACCATGGATGCGAAGTGCATGAAGAGTGATGTATTTCATCTATATTGACGTCGATATGGTTAAGTGTATGTTCTTGCTACAAGAATTGATGCACATCTCTAAGATGGAACATATTTTAATTATTAGCCATGCTGTTATGTCCAAAAGATTTCTGAAAAACTGGGATTCATTTCCTACTCACCTGTTTAGGTCCTCCAACAAGCAGTAGTATTCTCTTAATATCAATGTTTATCAAGGCTCAAAAAATCTCTCTACCTCTTTTCTACTACAACATTCTATGGGATCATAAGCATAGGTAAGCTCAATGTCCAATTTTACATTTCAAAAAATCTCCACATCGTGTGGATAGATTGAAATTGACTTGAAATCAATTCTCATTCAAGAAGTTTATTATCATGTTTAGTGCTGAATACTGTAGGTGCCCATCCCCCCCCCCCATCTGCAGTCCCAAGTGCCTAAGTAAATCATCCAAATGATCTCAGTAGCAAGGTATCTGCAATAGGTCAAACAGTGCCACTGAGACCTAATAATACTTGTCTCAATAGTAAGCCCTGCATGTGTGTGTAAAATCCCAAAAGTACACAAGCAGGACTTGCCACCAAGATTTATTATTGATGCAAGGTATTCTCCAACTCCATCGCTATCCAAATATCTAGCAAACCTGATAAGCTCCCACATCAGAAAAACAACCTCTTTCGTAAAAAAAGATAACACAATTCATAGAATGTGCAAAAGACATTACAATAGAACCTACTGATCTGCTTGCAAGCCTTGATATTATTAATCTGTTCACTAACATACCAAGAACAGAAACCTTACAACTATTACTACAAGATCTATTCCTACCAGACACTATCTCTTCAAACATTACATTAATAGCACTTTCTTCAAATTCCAAAAAGAGAATTTTGAATGGATCAAAGGATTATCTATGGGCACTTCCCTTTCTCTCTTGTTAGCATATCTGTTCATGGAGTGGTGTGAAGAGAACCAGGGAACATGACCTAAATTTTTGGTGTCAGATATGTCAATAACATATTTAGCATATTACCTGGTTAGAAAAATTTCTCACGTACCTTAATAATAATCACCTTTGGATTAAATTCACTACTGAACTAGAGATAAACATGTCTTAACCATTTTTAGACATGCTTGTAGAAGAATCCAAGCAGAACATACTCGATTTCTCAGCATACAGGAAACCAACAAACAGCAGATGATAATTGCACACCACATCCCATCAGTTTCTAGTGCAAAAAATATTTGTTCCCTACATGACAGTTTACAAAATCTCCATTAATATAGATAAAAGAAACCAAGAGCTTGACTACCTCAGCCCCCATCCTACCAAAGAATAGTAACCACAGAACATTAACAAAATTCTATGTCAACCTCTAAGACAATCAGATGAACACAAAAAACAAGACTTCAGAAGACCAGTGATTTTCCCCTACATGCACACAGTAAGTCAAATAAAATATCAAGGACACTACATCAACAAAATATAAAGGTTGCCTTCTATTCCTCAACGAGATCTCTAAAGCCAGTCCATCTCAAAAAACCTGGTGTTTACAATACAGAGGACAAACAGGTAGGCAAGGTCAGGAGAGGTACCAATCTGAACACATTAAGGACATAGAGAACAAAAAGGAAATGCTAATTAGGACTGGCAGAACATACAACTCAACAAACATTACAGCAGCAAATCAAAATGCACCACATAGATTACAGTTTTTTCTTAAGGGAATTCAGGAAATCAGCAAAAATGATCAAACATCCTTGACAGCACAACAAAAAACAAAGAATGATTCGTATGCAGGCAGTTACCAGTAGCTAACAGCAGATTACAAATCAACAAACAACTTCATAACAAATGCACACTTTCCATGGTTATTCCTGCTTACAACTATTTACTTATGTATGTTACCTATTATAACCTGTTTTTTAGTTTATTCACAAACTTCTCCTGATGATGTGAAACAAGAATTTTCACAAACTAGAAGAGTAGTCAATAAATTATTCTATTCCATCTAGTTCTTTCGTATGGAATAATAATACAAAAAACATTTCTAATATCATGCATTCCTTTCACTCCTGCAAAATCGTTCACAGTCTAGTCAAAATAACAGCCAGTTCAGCAAAACACTCTTGGCATCTGTGCTGATATCCCATTAGCCCTATTGCCAAATTCTTATTCAATTTGTGCAACAGCGCTAATACTGCCTTTTCACTGCAACTGTATTGAGCTCACTGTATCCCACTGTATTTGATATAGTCTTGACGTTCATGGATTCAAATCTTGTTTTTCACCAAATTAGCTTAGAGCTTCCTTTCTTCCTTTTGGAATTTATGTCAAAGCTACCCTTGGAATTTTTCCTCTATTCATTCTCAGCACTTGAAAACTGTCTTTTTTCACAACTTCCACAAAAAGTACTTTCTGAAGATTTGTGAAGAATGTTCTGGTGTCCTTTTAAGGTAGGATTGCAGCTCTTAATCTCTGATTGTGATCTGAATGAAGAATGATATTTGTCTAAGAGTCTTTGAATGAAGGCCTTATTCTTTTGGTTCTTTGCAGGTTCAGTAGAACAGATACAAAAGAGTTTTTAATCCCCTAATCTCTTCTTTTGGAAAAACTAAACAAAATAAAAAATCACTATAAGTACTAACAGATATGACAAGGCTTATTCATAGAAACCTGGAGAAATATCATCACTTAACCAGACTGCAATAAGAGTTGACATACCTTACCTTAAAGGGACATATGAAAGAATAGATAAATTCTTCACTCGTTGAATTCTAGCCATTCTAGAAAGAGTCTTCTTCTTTTCTGATTTCTACTAATGACAAGAATTATCTCCTCTATCTTTATCTAGCATACAGGTGCCTTATCCATGTGCGTATCAGGTGCAGTCTGTCCAGCTGTTAATACAGGCCGATCTGATGAGATTAAAATTCAAGAATATCAAGATTACATCAAATACTTTTAAATATGGCCTTTCTTTCATTGCCAATGATACCAGCCACAGAGTTTTCTGGACATGGATGTGCCACTGAAATAGATTTAAATTCAAATGTCTTTTTGGAAACATGTGAACTTTATGACTGTCCAAATCTTAGTAACTGTGAATTATATAATCTGGTTGAGCGATTGATTAATTTGGGGTTTTACTGTGTCAGAACACAGGTTACAGCAGTACACATGGTGTTGATAAATAAATAAATAGTTAAGGAGATAAATTAGTGAATAATATAAAATATATATATATATACAAAGTTGTGCCCTGTTGTACACTATTGTGCCTAGATTTGGTCACCGGGTTTTCAGAAGGATGAAGAGATGTTGGAAAGGGTCCAAAGGCGACTGACTAAGGTAGTTTCTAACCTCTGGAATGTCAAGTATGAGGAAAGATTGAGAAGATGTAATTTGCAGAGTCTGGTGGACAGGAGGAAGAGGGGAATATGATAGAGACCTACAAATTGGTAAGGGGGTTGTTATAGGATCAATGGTAGAGAAGTTCTACAGAGAATAATGGGAGATCAGGGGAGAACCAGAAGTCATCCCTGGAAACTGTATAAAGAGGGTGTGAGTAGGGGAGTGAGAGGCAGGTTTTTTTCGTGCAGAGTTGTGAATGATTGGAATGCCTTGCCTGAGAGTGTGGTGTCTGCAAGGAGTTTGAGTGTGTTTAAGACATGGTATGATGAGGTGTGTGTGTGTGTGTGTGTGTGAGATGAGGAGACCTCCCAGATGAGTCTTCGACTCCATGAGGTCTTGGGGTAATAATAATAATAATAAAAGTTATAAGAAGATTATTATTATTATTATGTGACACCTCCAGGGAGCCCAAAGACTCATCGAGGGAGAGTGTGCCAACAGCATCGAACGATTGATACCCCTTCCAACTACTAACGCACTCAAACTTACTTAACATTTTGCTGAGCCATTAGTAGTAGAGGCTCTACCAATCGACCAACCTTTGCTGGTAATAAATGAGATAAATGAGTAAATAAAATGTATGCTCAAAGTTTGGTATCTGCATATAAACAAATCCATAATCAAATGTATTTAAATAAATTAATGTTTAGTAAAAATCTAAAAATGTCATGCAATCTTGTCTGAGTCTGATAATATCTGGCTGCGTGTATAGGGCTTGGTATAATTAAAAATATAATTTTCTCGTACTCCACCAGAATATGACAAATGGAAAGATGGGTGGGTTATCAGCTCTCAGTAAATAAGAATGTATGAGATGACTGTGACCTATGCTGAGCCTAGCAAGAACAACTTCCTCTCTTCTGTTTCTACATTGACTAGACTGCCAGTGCTTAATTTCAGGCTTAATCTCATGCAATTTGTTTGTGAGTGCTTTTTTGCCAAGAGTATTGCCTATAAAGAACTCAAAAGGACTGTATAAATTATAAACTTTTGGTTTATTCACTTTTATCTCACACAGGAATTTTCTTTGATATGCACAAGTGAAAGCTGAATAGTACGCAACTCTGCTGTATAGATACTGCAATCGAGTGGGATCTGGTTGGAGACTATAATGTTAAGAAACACAGTAGAACAGCCAACAGAGATCTCTGATCTTGAACCATCAGTATAGATGAGGAAAGAAATCAGAGTGGGCTCTGTGTATGTTGAACAGTTGAAGGTAGACAGATGAGAGTTATAAGATTTCTGTAGTTCACAAAGTGAGAGGTTGCAAGCCTGCCATGGAGTAATGCTGTTTTGTTTGGTGCAGGTAATGTTGTCAACATTCATGTTAAAAATTTCCATAAATTCTTTAACACGCATACCAAAAGGACTGATGGCAATCTGACGTGTATGATATAGGACCTCCCAATGTAGAGAAAAGAGAATAGTGCATGTAGGATGATCTGGAAGGGACTATATTTTTAGGACATAATTAAGAGATAAATGTTTCCATCTAAGTCAGTATTTCTCAAACTTCAGATATCCAAGTACCCTTTCTTAAATTTTCATTATTGCAAAGCACCCCCTTATCAAAATAATACACAAATAAATAAATAAAGTATATTTCATTGTAAATGTCTATTTTATTTAAATTTACATGTTCATGTAAACAAAATATATGATTTGTTTTTAACAGAACAAAATTTATAAAGATACTATAAATTTTTACTTAATTTAAATAATTTATCATCAATGAGAGAAGAGAAACTGCCTATGGTGGGATAAAATTTCAGCAAAATTTGGCTCTGTAGTGGTTAATTTCAATCTCAGATGCAGTTTGACATCTATAATGAGGTTCCTCTTCTTCATCTTAATATCTACAAGGGTCGAAAATCCAACTTCGCATAGACATGAACTTGGAAATGGAAAAATTAACCTTAGAGTTTTATCCGAAATTCTTTTGTATTTGTAGCCAAAATGATGACAACGTATTCTCGTTTTATTTATTTTTTAGGAAACCATCAGAAGCTAGTTCTAAAAGTTGTTGTTCTTTTATTGAGAAAGACTCTTTAGCATAGATTTGTTGATATTTAAAGGTTAGCTTATCCAGTCAATATTAATGTTCAATTCAGAGAAATACTTTTCTAGATTCATTTATAAGCTTTGTGAATGCTGTATGATATTAATTTTCACATCATTATCAGTTTGTTCATTTGAACTTGCTAGTAATTCATGAAGAGATGAAAATGCATCAAATTCTTCATTACCAACCTGCTTTTGCCATAACTTCATCTTTGCCAATATGGCATTCACTTTATCTTGGACATGAAACATAGAAATTTCCTTGCCTTGTAAAGACAAATTAAGATTATTTAATACAGTAAGTATATCTGCCAGGTATGCTACTTGACTGAGCCATTTCGTATGTAAATGTTTTTTCAATTCAAACCTTTCATCAAGAAAAATTTGTAGTTCATATAAACAAGTAAGGACTTTTCCACAAAAAAGCCAACGAACATTGGTATGGAAAAGAAGTTGCGTATGATCACTTCCCATTTCTTTGCAAAGCTGAGAGAAAAGTCTGGCATTTAGAGAATGGCTTTTAATATAATTTATGATTTTTATAGCTTCATCCAGAACTTTTCGTAGGTCCGTAGACATCATATGTGTAGCCTCCTTGTGTATTCAGCAATGTGTCAGAACTGCTGCATACACAAGCCCTTTTTTAGATTTGACCATGGATTTTGCTCCGTCTATGCTTATTCCAACACAACGTTTCCAATCAAGCTTGTTTTGATGCAAAAATCTATATATATTGTTGAATATTTCTTCTTCTGTTGTATGTTCTGGCAAGGATTGACAATATATAAGGTGATAATGAAGATTTTGATTTTTTTTGTACCCACCGAACACTAGAAGATATTGCAAAATTTGTAATGTTGGTGGATTTATCGACCTGCATAATAACGACTCTTATGTATATTGGATAATAATGTTTGTTTTATATTTTCAGCAATTTCAGTGATTCTTTGATGAACAGTACTATTTGAAAGGCAAATCAGATTAAAGACATTTTGCATTATCTCCGATTGTAATTTCTGCTATTATTTTTGCTGCAGGCTTGACCAAAGTTTCACTAATTGTTTCCGCTGCACCACTTTTTGCTATTAATAGTGACACATGAGATGAAGCTTCTATAACCTTCATATTTTCACCTCCCGACATGATCAAAATCATTTTTTGAGATTCTTTTAAATTTTAATTTATTTGAAAAAAATTCTACAGGTTTGTCTTTGTAACCATTATTTTTCGATTCAAAATGGAGATTACTTATGAAGATTTTTCATCTTCTTCCTATATGGTTCTCTAGAGATGTCAGATGACACTTTCTTATCAATTTCATTTGATCCAGATACAATATCAACCTTTTCTTGTTGCTTACAGCTACTTGTATTTGCTATATTGTGCTTTTGTGCATTTTATAAATCCAGTCAATGGATTTATAACCAATGATTAATTAACCAATGATATATTAACCAATGATTCATACTTAAGAATTTAAAAACTAAAAAAAATTACCGTATTTACTCGAATATAACGTGCACTTTTTTTTTTAAAAATTAAAACTACAAAATCGTGGTGCGAGATATATGCAGCAATTTTCGGAAACTAAAGTTTTCAGAAAAAAACTGAAAATGGTGCGACTTACTAAGAAGCTCCTATTCGCTATCGCTACTTTTGGCATCGAGAACAGTTTCCTTGTGTGCGTCATCAACCCAAATAGCTTCATTTTCTTTCTCATTATTTCAAGCAAAAATTACCAGTAATTTACAAGACTTGAGATATGCAACGAACAACCCTTCACAAATGACTATGAGAAGTAAAAGCAGAGCACGAAACAGACAGCAATGTTAGGCCAGTAGAGATAGTGCAGCTATGAAGAAGTGCATATCATTGGTGCAGTATTAACAAAAGATCGAGTGAACCAAAGACAAAAGCAAGTCAACAGTTGAGTTGAAATGCTAATTCTCTTCAACCGAATTCCATAATATCTGAAACACATTCACTATATATTTCTTAGTTTTAACACGTTCATGACGGGGTGGTGTCAAGCAAAACCGTATGTTGCCTGCGCAACATATAGGTTTGCTCGAGTCTATACAGCAGTTTATGTTGGAGGGGAGATTTGATTCATTAGTTAGTGCCGTTTTTATCCCAGTTGTCTCTAATTGCACTATTTGTTGAGAATTATATTACACAGACTGCAAATGTCTCTGTACCTTATCCAGTGATACAATAAAAACTACTTGTTTTTTCTTGAGTCTTCAGTATAGTGATGCTGTTGGGGAGGGTGTGTTGTTTACCACAGGGAGCGAGTTACTATCGCCACGACATGAACGTCCTGGCGATAGTAACTCGCAATTTGGGTAGGAGAGTATACCGTATTTGCTGGCGTATAAGACGCACTTTTTTCTTTGAAAATAGGTCTGAAAAAAAAAAAAAAAACAGGGTGCGTCTTATACGATGCTACTCGGTTTTTTTTTTATTTTCATTTCTGGAAATTTTCTCTGTTCCAAGTTACGCGATTTTTTTATTGCTTCCTTGCAGTGTGTGTGAGAGCATTCCAGTTACACACAGTGTTTCTCAAAGGTCAGACATCCGGGTTCATATAATTGGTGCAGTATTAACAAAAGATCGTGCTACTAAATGACAAAGACAAGCCGACAGTTGAGTTGAAATGCTAATTCTCTTCAACTGAATTCCTTATATAATATCTGATACACATTCACTATATATTTCTTTGTTTTAACACGTTCACTCAAACAAAACCATATGTTACACCGGCAACATATAGTTTTGCTTGAGTCATACAGCATTTTCTGTGGGAGGGGGACATGTGATTCAGTAGTTAGTGCCATTTTTATCCCAATTGTCTCTAATTGCACTGTTTGTTGAGAAACATATTGTGCAGCCTGCAGATGTCTCTGTACCTTATTCAGTGATACAATAGGAACGTTTTACGATCTCAAACTTCAAGGATACATTGAATTTTATTCTATGCGTTAAAGATGCATAGCCGAAAATTGCCACGACCACCTGAAGACCTTTCACAGGACACGCCAGGGGTACGCGTACTAACTTTGAGAAACACTAAGTCGTAGAGTCATAGTGGATGCGCTGTCATCGACGATCACAGTTGTGTCCTGTTCATTTAAACTTTTCAATTGTTGTCGCAGTTGTGAACGGTGATAAATTTCTTCCGTTAAATTTTCTCACAATTTCTTGATTTGTTACAATATTGTATTACAATATTTCTTGATTTGTCACAATTTGTTACAATATTGCATACAAGCTACGTGTGATTGTGTATGCTAAAGAACATGGAAATAGGGCTGCAGAGAGGCATTTCGGACCACCCACTACTGAGAAAATGATAAGAACTTGGCATAATCAGGAAGAGGATTTAAAAAAAGCAACTGACAGTAAACATAACCTATGAAGTGGAAATGCAAAATGGCCAGAACTTGAGGCAGAACTGAATACTTGGATTTTAGACCATAGAAAAGCGTGACTTTCAGTGTCTACAAAAATGATTATTCATCAAGCGAAAGCGATAGCCACTAACAGAGGGATCGCCAACTTTACTGGATCAACATCATGGTGTTCAAGATTCATGAAGAGAAACCAGCTATGTATGCAGACTAAAACAAAAATATCACAAAAGATGTCAGCTGAACATGAAGAAAAAATGATTAAATTTCATCGATTCGTCATTAACGCAAGAAAACAAAAAAATTTTGAACTTGCGAAAATAGGAAACATGGATGAAGTTCCGCTGACTTTTGATGTGCCCTCAAACAAAACTGTAGATTTCAAGGGCACTAAAAGCGTTACTATTAAAACTTTGGGGCACGAAAAAACTCGCTACACAGTTGTTTTATCCTACTGTGCTGATAGGACAAAATTGCTGCCACTATTGATTTTTAAAAGGAAGACGCAACCCAAAGAAAAACTGTTTAAAGGAGTGTTTGTACATGCTCATGCAAAAGGCTGGATGGATGGAGGAGGAATAAAGTTATGGAAAGATAAAATTTGGTCTAGGTGCCCTGGTGGACCATTGAAGAAGGCGGCCATGCTAGTATGGGATCAATTTCATTCTTACAGAACAGACAATGTCACAAATAAACTCAAGGAATTGAAAATTCAGTTAGTTGTAATTCCAGGAGATCTAACCAGTCAGCTTCAACCTTTAGATGTCTGTATTAATAAACCATTTAAGGGATTTATGAAGAAGAAGTGGAACAGCTGGATGCAGTCTTCAGATTTTGAGGTTATGCCATCAGGAAGAAGAAGTGTGGAATTAGTAATGCACTGGATGGTACAGAGGACAATTTGTTGTATTAGGACTCAGATTCTGATTCAGAAGAGGTTTCAAGTGTCTCTTCATTTAGCTCTGGAGATGAATTTCTGGGTTTTGATGATTAAAAGGTGGGTACTCTTTCCTAGTTGGATTAGGTATTTGTTGAAAGTAGACCTACTTATTACTTTATATTTGAAATACTGTAAATTCATTATAATATTCAGTGATAAAGTTTTTTTCCTAAAAAATGTGTAAAAAAAGGGGGGGGGTGTCCTATACGCAGGCAAATACATAATTTATTGAGAAATATATATGTTTAAAATAATTCTTTTTTTTTCTTAATAATGATTCCATGCATTAATGATGCAAAGCCGAAAATTGCCATGTACCCCCTGAAGACCTTTCGCGTACCCCCCCCCAGGGGTACACATACCACACTTTGATAAACACTGATCTAAGTAATAGAGAGTTGGGGACAAGGTTCATTTTAATTCAACATAAAGACTTTGAATGGGTAATGCACAAAAAGCATTGGTGTCTAATTGGAAACTCTGATGATGGATTGGATCCAATCACCAGAGCATGCTCCCCTTGCAGAACTGTAAACTTGGGACTCATAATCAAGTTTACGTACAAGTGCAAAATAAATGCAGAGCAGAGAATATTGATCAGCATTCCATTCAGTAGATGATTCAGTGCAGAGGATGTTCAATGTTATTTTTTTTTGCACTTATCCCAGAGATGACAAATGTGTCTAAAGAAAATTAGCTTTCTATCAAAGATGAATTCCCAAAAAAGCACCAGTAGCTAATCAGATACTCTAATGATGGATCAAGTCCAATCATTGGAGCATACTCCCTTGCAGAACTGTAAACCTGGAACCCATAATCAAGCTTTGAATATACAAGTATATGATAAATGCAGAGCAAGGAGCATCAATCAGCATCCCATTCAGTAGAGAAGTGTTTCCCCAACTTTTCCTACAATGGAACACTTCACAAATTCTGAAATTTTAACAGAATACCTTGGTTATTTTGTAATGTATTAATTAATAATTGATTATTAACACATTACAATATTAATAATTAATTATGGCATAATCATAAAGAGTATTAGTACACTTATGTATACGGTGTGACATGCTGACAAATATAAATTTACATTTAAATCAGTTATCAATCATTGGACTAACGAAATTTTGTAGCATATTGTAGTTTCCCGGCCAACATCATTAAATTAATTTGTGCTGATTTTCATTGACATGTCCCATCTGATTGCCAAAAATTTATAATATTATAAGTACTTATGAGTGAATGCAGACTTTTTCTCCTGTGTGCTGGTAGTTTTCCCCTCCTTTTGTACATCCTGGAGATCGCTTTGTAGGCTGGTAGTGGATGACTCACTATCTGTTGCGTCACAAGCACCTTCAATAAGAGATTTCTTAATACCAAAATTAAACAAAGTCCCTTGTCTCTTATTCATATTAAAATTTAAATCTGCAGGCCTATTACTTTTAAAAAATCACGGCACTACGGTTTCAAAACTTTCACCCTACAATACGAACTGGCAAAGAAAGTATTCAGTATTACTAGATTTGAGAACAGGATACAGACTACCTTGATCTTCAATTTTTGTGGAAAAATTTTCTTCATACTTCCTTGCTGATTGGTCATGAAGATTTGCAACACAGATGTTATTTCTTTTAGTTTTGAGAGCAGAGGATATGCCGCTCATTGTTGTAATTGGCTTGCAGGCAATTTTTATGATCAGTCATAAACAGCGGTATTCTCTTTCCCAATTGTTGAAAGATTTCGATGTGTGAAAATTAACAATAATTCATGAATATTTCCATGTTTAAAAATATACTGCTTGGTCATTGACATCTGTTATACAGATGTCATTTACTTCAGTTTTGAGAACAGAGGATACACCACCTATTGTTATAATCCGCTTGCAGGCAATTTTTATGACCGGTCATAAACAGCGGTATTCCCTTTCCCAAATATTGAAAGGTTTCAATGTGTGAAAATTAACGATACACAGATGTTATTAGACATTCTGGATCTGAGCTTTTCGACATATTTGCGAATATTATTCTGCTCAGAGTATTTCCACTATAAAATATTTATTCAAGAAAAAGGCTTAGAAAACTAAAATGACAAATTCCAGGAGTTCTCGCAGAACACTTATTCACCTTCTGCAGGACACAGTTTGGGAAACCCCGCAGTAGAGGATAGCGTACACAGGATATTCTATGCTTTTTTTTGTACTTATTCCAAAGATGACAAACGTGTGTAAAGAAAGTTAGCTTTCTATCAAAGATGAATCCCAACAACTTGGCCTCTAGAACTACAGGGATAATAGTTTGTCCCATTCTTAAATCGGGATCAGGATGGACAGTGAGTTTCTGGCAAAAGTGTACAGTTTTTTTTGCAGATAACCTGAACCTATGACAAAGACCCCATGAAGAGACATGATCAACTGCTTGTTTAAGTTATCTACCAATGACCTCATATTGCAGGAGTGAGGGTAAACTGTGAAGTCATTGACATAAAGGCATACTGTGGGAGGAAGCTGTTCAGTAATTGAGTTCACTTGAATAGCGAAGGTCAACTCAAATAAAGACAAAGTATTGCTTGATATAATGCCACATTGACACCATATAACTGTAGCGTATTGAATAGCTTCTCTCTTGGCACCTTGTCATATGCCTTTTCCAGATCGAAAAAACTTCAATACAGATATTTGTTATATTCCCATGCTTTCTCAACTATTTGTTGTAAAGTGAAGCTCTCTTAAAACAGAGACTTTGAGGAATCCCCCTATTCTTGATGATATGACTGAGATAACTAGCTTCATACCATACCAGCTTTGTTGATTCTGTTGTCTATTTCCACATTTAATTTACCATCTTCACTAAAAATCGTGCCTAAGTAGCTGAAATGTTTTACTTGTTACACAGGTTCCCATTCACAACACAGTTGACATTTTCAACAATTCTACCTATTTTCATTGGTCTTTGTCTTTTTAATGCTGACCTTCATACCATATCTATTACAAGATTCCCTGACTAAGTTATTCAATTTAGTCAGGGAATCTTGCAAACTTGTAGCAGATTTATTTAGAAGTATAACATCGTCCGCATAAAGCAAAGAGCTGACATTAACATCGCCAATTCTCATATCATGTTTAATACCACTTTCCTTCATAATGTGATCCATATAGATAATAAATAACAAAGGGGATAATGTACATCCTTGTCTCACACCAGATTTAACATTAAACCATCTTCCTGTGTACTTCCTTCAATTCTAATTGCTGACTTACAACTCAAATAAAGACTGAGTATTGTTTGATATAATGCCCCACTGACACCATACAACTGTAGCATTTTGAATAGCTTCTCTCCTGGCACCTTGTCATAAGCCTTTTGTAGGTCTACAAAACTTAAATACAGATCTTTGTTATATTCCCATGCTTTCTCAACTATTTGTTGTAGATCTGATCCTGACACCCTCTATTTGGCCAGAATCCAGCTTGTTCTTCGCCAAGCTTTTCTTCCACAATTCTTCTCAACCGTTTCTCAAGTATACATGCATAGATCTTGTCAGAAACTCAGTAGGGAACTACCTCTGTAATTCTCTATTTCAGTTTTATTTCCCTTTTTATATATGGGTACTATTAGAGCTTTACTCCAATCATCGGGAATTTGTCCCTCTGTCCAGGCTTTCTGAACTATGCAGTGCAGTCACTGTAAGACTTTTATACCACCATACTTCAGTATTTCTGGTCGAATATCATCTACCCCTGCTGCCTTTCTACATTTCAAGCCTTTGATGGCTTTTTTCTACTTCAAGTATGGATATGTATTCCTGACTATATACCTGTCGAATGTTTTTTACCACTGCAATATCACTGCTTGTTTCATTTAGCAATTTTTCAAACTAATTACTCCACTCTTCAAGGATATCTTTTTCTCCTGTTTTCATGTCACCTTTATCATTCCTCCATTTCTAAGCTTCTTCAACAACCTCCACAAGAATATCTTACCACCTTCTTGATATTTATTTTCTATGTCCTTGCCATGACTTTTGTTTAGCTAGTTTTACACAGGGTTTCTCTTTCTTACATTTGTCTCTGTATTCTCTAAGAGCAAAAGCTGACTTATTTGCCAGGAACTTTTGAAATGCTTTCTTCTTTTCCTTCACTGCCTCTTTAACTTCCTGTGTCCACCATGGAGTTCTGATTTTTCTATCCTTGCAGACTACCTCACATGCCTCTCTGGCTGAATCAATCAGGGTTTTCTTCAAGGCTTGCCACTGAATCTCCAAGGTTTGGTTCCTGTTCTCAAACTGTTTCATTTTTTTCTTCAATAATCTTTGTGTATTTTAGTCTACAGTTCACATCTGAGAGCTGCTCAACTTTTATTTGCTTTAAAACTTTCTTACATGTTATTCTTTTTATGACAGAAAGTTCTTAATAAAAACAAGAAGGGCCCCCCCCCCTCCTCAGACCAAGATTAAACAGGTCTTTTAAGATGCTGCTGTGTCATAGGCTTTTTCTATGTTGAAGAACACTGAAACCACGTTCTTGTTTCAGGAAAGCATCTCTTATACAAGTTTCTAAACAGGCTAAATGGTCCAAAGTTCATCGTTGTCTACAAAAACCACACTGTGTGTTGGAAAGAAGTTTGTTGCTTCCTAAGTGCAAGAGAAGCCTCATGTTTACCATTTTTTCTCAAGACCTTTACAAAAACAGCCTGGTCAGAGCAATGAGATAATAACTGTTGGCTGGGCTGGATCCTTACCTGGCTCTCTGGGATAGCAATGACAATCAACTCATGCCAAGAGTCCAGAACTCTTCCTCCATTAAAATTCTGCTGTATAGTAGGAGAGATCCACAGAAAATAATGGGAGGTGTTTTATCATCTCATAATGAATGTCATCAGGGCCCACTGCTAGTGTGTGTGTGTGAGCGAGAGAGAGATAGAGGTGCTCTTTTTAGTTCCCCTTTAACAAATGGCTGATTGTAAGGCTCAATCCCTTTGGTGTTAAAGCTTATCCACTGTTTCTCTCGTTGTTCTTTCAAAATTAAAAAATCAGGAGGATAGAAAACTGTTGCTGAGATCCTGGCGAAGTTTTCTCCCAAAGGTGTCTGCAATATTGGGATCAGCAACAACACAGGTAGACAAACGGTGTTCTGCATCTAGCTTTTATCTCTCACATTTTATCCCACACTGTTTTTGCACTAGTTGTTTGATTAATTGATGATGTAAACTTAACCCAGGATTGTTTTTTGACTCTGACATGTTGCATAATGTACTTTGGCCTAGGCATATTTAAATGCTATTAAGTTTGTTGTGGTAGGATATCTACCAAATATATCCCATGCTCTATCTTGATCTTTTTTTTGCTGCTTGGCACTTTCAGTTCCACCAAGGCTTGGAGGGAGTGAAAATTGGGATGATGTTTTTGGAATTGCTGTGGTGGCTGCATGTATTGTCCATGCAGCCACCACATATGTCACAATCTGTGACATACTTCACTGCTTATGTTTGGTTGCCTGCTTCAGTATTAGATTTTGCAAGATGGGAAAATGTATTCCAGTCAGCCTGGTCCATTTTTCAATTGGGCATCCATGTAGGAGGACATGGTTCCTGTGAAAACATAATGCTGATAAGAGGAAAATAATTGCTTCCATATATGTTTCATCAACATTCCATATGAGCAGTGGATAAATGGCAGGGGAGCAGATTGTAAGATCGATTGTAGAGTAGAGTGGTTAAGCATATGGTAGAAGGTATTAATAACAGAGTGGTCATGGTGGTCGAGCATTCACTCAATGATACAACTTCATCTTTTCATACTGGTGCTATCCCACAGAGTGCTATATCCATTAAAGTCACTCTCATTAGGAGTATGAACTGAAGCAGTTGCATTGTGAGATTACTGAGTTCCATTTCATTTAATTCAGAACCTGGCAGTAAATATATTGAGCATACTATGATTAAAAACTCCACAGAGAGGAGAATCACTACTGCTTTCAGAGCAGTATTAAGATGAACATGATAGAAAGGAGTATGACTGCCCAAGAGAATAGCTACTCCACCATGTACATTTACTCCAGTTAGAATGTCAAAGCATCAGGTTGATAATTTAATATTTTATTCAAAGGAGAGTACCAATCTGGTAGAGATAAATCATTGCAGGTTTTACAATTCAGTTATATAACTTTTTTTTATATTCTGAATATGTCCTGACAGCATGAAAATATAAATAAAGATTATAACTTGTGATGCATAACAGTAAACAGAAGTAGTTACCATTAATTTAAATTTCTTTCAAACAAAATCACATTTTTTTTTTTACATATATCTCTAGAATGAAGATCACATATTATTAATTCTTATATTAAATAAATATATTAAATAAAATTACATATTACTATAGTGAATGAACATAAAGCTTTTCCAAACCTTAACAATTTTCAGATCTTCAATTACCAACACTCTGGTGATTTCCAAATGACGTACTAACCACATTTTATCTTTTGCCCTTTCTTCTAATTGATTTCCTTCAATTCTAAAAAAAAGAGCATCGTTTAATACATTACCAGAACAGATCTGAGTTGCAAGAGTGGGCTATATGCAGTTTTCATGTATAAGATCTAATTAAAAAGTTTCAATAAACCAGAATCATTACTTCTGAAATATTTGTAAAATAAGAAATACACACCTTTATCTCTTATCAGGGTATGTATACCCTGATAAGAGATAAAGGTGTGAACACTACTATAGCAGTGTTCACCAACATTTTTGTCTTAAGGACACATACACACAAATATGGTCTCCCGATAAAGTAAATTATTATTAGTTTACTATCAATGATCATATCTTTCAAATTAATACGTGATATGTCAGATCTCCAACATCAGATTATACATTTCATCTTCTAAAGCATTACCAAATGCATTAATCTCCCTGACATAGTTTTCTCTAGGTCTTTTTAAATGCTTTGACAGCCTTTTGTCACCAATTTTAAGTGACCATGCTACCTCAGATTAGATGGGCATTCCCATTCCTAAATGTTAATGATGTCAGGTTCCATCCTAATATCTTCATTTTAATAGGATTCTGCCATTTGTGCCATATGGTTGCTTCCTGATTGGTTGAGTGGTTAAATGAACAGAACATAAATAATTACACATAAGTTTAATCTATTCCATATTTCACCTCAGTCACTGAGACATTGTCAGGGAAACAATATTAAAATTGTAAAAACACAAACAAAAATGCACAAAAGAATAAGTGAAAAAAAAATTAGACTTCAAGTCTAAAGGGTATCCTATGAGGGACATCCTCCACAGGTGCTGCAGCTAGTCTTAGATGTTGGGTGAGAGGCCTAAGAATTAAAGTTTCCCAAATCTTGGGAAGTTTAACACAACCATATTTATTGAGATTTGGTTGTTTTTAAATCTGCTGCTGATTCTAAAAAAAAAACCCTCACATTTGCATCTGCTGTGGTAAAGCATAGTAGTTTTTTTTTTTTTTTCCATCTAATTTTGTGCAAGGTGCCAAGGCATAGTCAGCTAGACCTGACTGACCATACTTATGGCAGTAGATGAATTTCTTGTATTCTTCTTCTCCCTCTTTAAGTTAGCCAAATAGTCAGCTAAATTCTTAACCCCACTTATTGGTCATTCTTTAATTCAAAATTTAGTTTTAAAAAATAAACATTATGGTGAGCTTTGATGAAACCTCTCTCTTTTTTTTTTTTTATCACTAACCCTCTTTTTGATACTTCAAATTTATTGAAAAATGCACTCCTCCCCAATATTACTGATATTTTTAATTTTACCATCCATTCTGGCTACTTCGCTTGGAAAGATACCATTTATAAACAGACTAAGGGTACAGTAATGGGCTCTTCCCTCTCTCATCCTCTAGCCAATTTCTGTATGAAGCATTTGGAAAAACATGGTTTTAATAATGCTATTCTCAAACCTTCTATCTGCATTAGACTCCTCAACCTATTCACTATAAAAAGAACACATCCTGCCTTTTCTTGATACTCTAATCACACATCTTCCCAACAGTTTATAGAAAATCTATCCACACAGCTAGGTAGATACACAAACTTTTCCATCCTCCCCATGCTCAGCAATATGGTGTTATCAAAAATCCTTGTCAACAGAGCCTCTAATCTGTTCTACCCAGATTCTAAAAAGATCAACAAATTAACTTTTCCTCCCATCTCTTTACATCCTTCTCAATATACAGACTATAGTAATGTCATCATTGTTCCTTATATTCAGGGTTCCTTAGAAAAACTAGCTAGAACTCTAAATAAATACAATCTCTGCATTATATTCAAACCTCATCTGAAGATGTGTGCCCTTCTCCACTCTTCCCAAGGATCCTCTACCTTCTCTCTCTCTCTGTTCCAGGTGTTAACAAAGTTCCTTGTTCTAGCAACTTATATAATGGCCAAAGTGGGAGATCTGCTAGCAACCTAGAAGAATATAAAAAATACATGTGCCAACATAAGTATGGTCAAGTCAGGTCTAGCTGACCATGCCTTGGATACCTTGCACAAGATCAAATGAAACAAAACAAACAAAAAAAAAACCTGCTATGCTTCATCACAACAAATACAAACATGACTTTTTTTTAGAATCAACAGCAGCAGATTTAAAAAGCCAACCAAATCTCAATAAATATGGTTTGTGTTAAACTTCCCAAGATTTGGGAAACTAATCCTTGGGCCTCTTGCCCAACCACTAAAGCTAGCCAACAGAACCCAATAGAGGGGTGTGGGTGTCCCTCACAGGACTTTAGGCTTTCAATCTAATTTTTTTTCATTTATTGTTTTCTGTTGTGTTTTTACAATTTTAATGTTTCCCTGACAACATCTCACTGACTGAGATGAAATATAGCATTCTTCTATTTAATTATTGATATCTGCTGCATTTATTCCAGCACATGGAATGAATTTTATGCAAATAAAATTTTTGCCTAAGCATCAAAGACACATTTTTAGTATGAATTCAGAAATAAACAAGATACATGCAACATAAAAGAGGTAGCATCCCAGCCATGTATGAATAAAGAAAGCAGAATGGTTAAAACTGCTCAAAAGTCCTAACATTATTTATACAGTGGATTCCATAAATTAAGGAACAAAGATAAAAATTGCAATAGCTGGGAGGGGAGGGGAGAGGAGACACATGAAAGTTAGGTATGTTATGTAAAAAGTGATGTCGAGACTGGTCTTACTGTATACAAATGAGTGCTCTGTCAGTGGTATATGAAAATGATGAACAACAGAATAAAACATGTGTTTTTGAGTGGTTTTCCATTTCGTATGTAGAGTGAGATCAAGATATTTTATATTAGCAACATTCTTGGATATGGCTGTGAGACATCATTTAACCAATGAGTTCAGATGGTGAGTTATCGTATGACAAGAGCCATCCAAAGTTAGGCAGAGGTAGCCTTATGATTACATGCGAGATGTTCCACGGTTCACAGACATGGAACCAATCCAGTAGTCAGAAATAGCATAGATACTGAAGGAAGGCAATGGGCTAATAATGCAGTGGGTGACCGACAGCTCTGATTATCTGCTCGGCAAGACAGGAGTGCTATCCAGAATCAGCTACAATCTGACCTCCCATCTGCTACAGGAACATTTATATCTGATTCCAATGGGCACAAAAAGCCTTCATGAAGGTGATCTGCATGCTAGGTAACCAGTAGTCTATTTGTCCCTATCTCCATGTCACAAGAGAGAATGTTTGAAGCAATATCAGGCATGCTCCGATCTAGGGAGAAAGAGGGAAATGTTATTATCCCTCTGATATCTGTGAAAGGGACACTTATGGTGGAGGTAGTGTGATAGTTTGGAAGGTATCTCGTTGGGTAGATACAATAACCAGTATATATCGCCTAGCTGAACTATGAATGTTGCAACTTACAGAGATGAGGTCCTGGATCCCTATGTTCAATCACATGCAATAAGGGAGACATTTGTCCTACAAGACTATTATGCTAGTCCTCATTGAGCAAAGCTTGTTGACGAATATCTTCAAGAAGAAACTATTGCACATATCTCCTGACCTTAATCCTATTGAGCATGTCTGGAATGCTCTATATATAATATACACTCGTGAGCAGTTGAATTAGAGATACCTGTCTAGTATCAGGTAGCACCCCCTTTCACCTTGATGACGGCAGCGATGCGAAGCGGCATGGACTCCACAAGGCACTGGAAGCATTGGGGAGCCAAACTGATCCATGACCGCCGCACAGCCTCTCACAATGCACGGATATTGGTCAGAGCAGGGTCCAGGGTGCGTATATCTCTCTCGACAGCATCCCAGATGTGTTCAAATACAATTGAAGTCAGGGGACCTCGGGGGGGCCAGCCAAGCATCCCCATGTCCGTCCACCCACTCGGCCACAATTCGGGAGCGGTGGGCTGGTGCATTGTCATGCTGTAGGCGCTGAAATGGGTGCACATGATCTGACAGCAGGTCTCTATGTTGTTCGCCAGTAAGGGACAATGATAGATGTACTGGGGGGGGAGCATTTCATGCGACGTAAACAGTCCCCATACGAAGATACCACCACTACCGGCCCGAACTGTACCCTGCTGGCATGAGGGATCCATCGCTTCATGTGCTTGCCGACGCACTCGTACCCTGCCATCGGCGTGTACCAACGTGTACCTCGATTCATCAGTCCAGGCAACCTTTTTCCATGCATCGAGGGTCCAATGGCGGTGTTCCTGCACCCATGCTAATTGTTGTGCCTTGTGACGTGCAGTGAGCAGAGATACCCTGGTCGGGATGTGGCTTCTGTACCCCATAGTGAGGAGATGGTTCTAGATGGTGTGGCTGCTCACACGTCGTTGTTGTCCAGCATTGAATTGGCGAGTGATCTGCAGCACTGTAGCCCATCTATCCACTGTTACCATCCGAGTTAGCCGATGGCATCCCCTGTCATTGACACGTTGTACACCATGGCAGTTTTCCCTGGTGGCTGTGGTTTTACCTGATTCCATGAACTCATGGTACACTCTTGACACAGTGGCCCATAAAAAGCTCAGTGCCTGCACGACTTCGGAGATGGAGTGCCCCATACGTCTGGCTCCGACTATCTGGCCACAATTGAATTTGCTGAGATCTCGAGTCTTCCTCATTCTGTGCTCGACTATTACTCAGACAGTCAGTACAAGGTCTGACGACATCCCCATCACGTGGCACTATTCCATTTGCCAGGGCAACCACAGCTCCATTTTGCCAACACGGCAAGTATCTCTAATTCAACTGCTCATGAGTGTATACTTCACCCCTTTGGCCTACATGGGATCTATCATATTCTTTGCACCTGTAAATTTATTATACTTCAGCCAAAAAGCAGATCTGTGGCAGTTCATGGAGATAAACAGTCATATATATGCTGTGGCCCTAAATAAAAGCTGTTAAAAGCTGATATATGTTAAATATTTTTTTTAACATATATCATTTAGGACTTTAGAACAGTTTGGACTACGTCACTCTACTCTTCATGTGTGGCTGACATATTCTCATTGTTGTGTCTTTGTTATGTTACTGGTGTTTTTTAAATTCATTTGGAATTTTGAGTTTATTTTGAATTTACACTAAAGATACCCTTCAATTTGCATCAATCCTATAAACCCTTTAAGCAACTTAAATGTTTCTATTATATCCTCGATTTTTTGCCTGTCAACCAACTTATGCAACCCATGAACTCTCAATCTATCCTTGGGGAGTATTTCCATAGGCCACTCTCAGCATCTTGGTCACGTGCCTCTGGAAACACTCTCCACTTCCTCATTCCCAAGAAACCCAGATGACTAGACCTGAGCTCTGTAATCCAGATGTGAATGTGAAGATTTGTTTCCTTCTTGTTTCTTTCAGAAAGTGAACTTGAAAAATTTTTCAGTTTGCTAGTTCATGAAGATGTTTCCATATATGCATAAAACTGTACATTCAATATAATATATACAATGTGCATGTATCTGTGTTTTTCACATTAAGTGCATATTGTAATATAAGCAGTTGCATGTAGCCTGAAGTTAGCTGCATTTTTTCTTGAATCAAGCACAACGAATACATAAGATAAAACATTTTAAACTTTATATACACAGGTGTCCAAAAACCTAAGGATGAATACTATTTCCGAAGATTACAACTGCAAATTCAGATGAATCAACTTGTGAACAATTTGTAAAACTGACAATTTTGAATAGAAAGCAGATACACATTCAACTTTCTGAATCATGCAAGGGATCACATGGTAGCACTCGACAGGATAAAAGACAAAAAGCAGCACTGAGCAAATTGTATTTCGAGGAAGCCATTTTCGTGAAGGAATAGAGTTGAAAAATTGATTTCACATAAGAATTATTGGAAAGCTTGCAGAAGGCTGCAGAAATACTAATACTGCCAGTAATATACATAGTGTTGTATCCAGGCTCTGTGCAGTGTTTCATACCACTGGAATGTGTACTAGATGTTTGCTAAGAAGTTGTCCTCAATCTACTATGGAGCATGAAGAGAGATTTTTGTTATAACAGCAAAATGTAATTGATGCACCATGGCAGGTCAGCTTTCAAATCTACTCCATTCAAACACAGTTATGCATATATCTCAACAAACTGTGCAAGACATCTGCAACAAGTAGGACTATACACCAAAAGGCCTATAGTCTGTGTCCATTTATCCACAGCTCATTGTAGAGCACATTTTCAGTGGTGCTTTATCCATAAAAATTGGAGAAGAAAGGCATCAGTGGGCTAATGTACTCTTTACAGATGAGAGTCGTTTTAGTCTTTCTTCTAGACAACACTTGATCTGGTATGAAAGTGGTACTATCACGAGAATGTTCTTGAAAGGGATAGACACTAATGCTGGGATCATGATGTGAGAAGGCATTATGCTTAATGGATACAGTGAGCTACAAGTGGTGGAAAAAAAGGGACTATGACTGGTGAACGATACTGCAACAAAGCTCTTCAACATCATGTTTGATTGTTCCGTGGTATACTGCAGATGAAGAATTTATTTTTATGGATGACAATGCCACACAATATCATACACAAGCAGTGGGGATACTTTTAGAGGTCGAGGATATTAATCAAATCAAGTAGCCAGCACACTTCAAAGATCTCAAGCAGCAATAGGGAGATGCATTTGCTGCTTGAAATTCCCTTCCAGAAAACAAACAAGGCCTTATTCCTTACTCTGAAGGAGGAGTGGACCAGTTTATTATTATTATGTGACACCTCCAGGGAGTCCAAAGACTCATTGAGGGAAAGTGTGCCAACAGCATTGAACAATTGATCCTGTTCCAACTACTAACCATGTTCAAATTTGCTTAACTTTTTTGCATGAGCCATTAGTAGCAGAGGCTCTACCAATCGACCAACCTTTGCTAGCAAAGGTTGGTCAATTTGCTTTGTTTGCTTCAAGAACTTCTGAATCATTTGGCACTAAGCATGGTGCGATGTTGTGAGAGCTGCATTGCACTTTGCAGTGGTCATATGCCATATTGAAATGTCTTACCACATAGTTTTCTGTAAGCATTGTATGTTAATTCCTTAATTACATCCTTCGGATATTTGTAACTTTTGCCAAAAATGTATCACAATTTATAACTTTTTTTTTTTTTTTGTAATATAATTTATTAGTATGCTGGCAATAAATTTATGTCCACATTTCGCTGAATTCATGAACATTTTTTCATATACAAGTAAAAATGTTAGTCAGGCCACAAGGCCTATAGCAAATAAAGCCATATTTGTCATCTGGGTCAAGAACAAAGAAATCAGCTGATATTCTTCTTCTTTAAGAGCTGGATGTTGCAGTCCTTAGGGAAAAACTTCATGGAGAAGGCTGTGAGTTTGCAGTTCAACTACAAAAGGATGGATGTTGGGCAGCTGATGCTCGTGTTCCTGTAGTTTTAACAGAAATGGGAGCATAATGGATGCTAGTTCTGCTGATGAATGACCATGGAAATAACTATCAAAGAGACACAATGCAGAAACTGTCTTAGAGACAGAAGCTGAAGAGTCTGTGAGAGAGAGAGAGATCATCAATCATCCAAACTGAACTGCATTTATTTTTGTGATGTCACAAAACAGGACTTAACTCCTTAACTCTTAAAAAATATGTCACTGTCATCAAGAATTTGGCCAGTAAGACGTCACAAAATGAAACAGCAAAATATCACAATCACAACTGTGACAAAACTTACACTGTAATTAGTGTAAAGTACACACACACACACACACACACACACACACATAGTACTGTTCAAACAAAGATGAAGGACAGGTAAAGTCAAAACTACACATCCTTAATTCATTTTCCCTAAGAGAATAAAATAAATGCAGGCAAAAGTATATAATTTCTACAACTAATGTAATAAAAATAATTTGAGTATTTCCTCCCCACCCCCCCCTTTTTTTTTTTTGAGAAGTAACAGCACTCATAGTAACTACAAAACATGTTGCCAAATACACTATCGGTAGTTGCACCATATAATGTAGTCCAACTAAGTCTACAACAATGACAAACATTTTAAAATCTTTCTAGTAAGAGCATAATGTTATGAATTACACCAAACAGAAACAAACATATGTGCTTGAATATTATCTTAAATTAGCAAGCAATGTTTTTATGAGAAGCTTGTAAATATACCTCAGGGAAATAAGATATATCTATACTAATTTTCAATTACAAAATGATAAAGCCAATAAATTTTTGTAGTAATTTAAATTTGTAATGTGTCAGTTTATTAGAATACCTTTCTAGAACAGCTTTTCTAAGAACATCAAATGCCTTTTTTTTCCATTCCTTTGGTCTTCCTGGTGGTAAAAATCCTGTTTTGGATTGCTTTTCTAAGGCAACAGAGTCAGCATGTTCCTCCCTTTCAATAATCCGGAGGGCTGTAACAATAACTTGGGGTTCTTTACGAACAGAATTTAATGTACGAGTTAGAACTAGCCACAATTGTTTACCCAGCACTTCAGAAAGTTTTTCCACTTCTAAAAAATAATGCTTCAGCATCTATATTGAATAAACAAATATGTACATATACATAGAATGAAAATAAAGTCCTTATTGAAGCAGATCTTGAGAATGAACAATTGAGTTCTAACAGTTATAAGAAGCCAGAACAAATTAATAAACAAGCAGTTACCCTGATGTGACGGAAAAAAAAAAAATAAATAAATAAAAAAAAAAATAAAAAAACTGTTGTTGCAGTCATAAAATTTTCCTGAAAAAATGTAAACATTTTTCGAGGAAGCTTCAAGGCTATCGTTTATTTAATTACAAAAAAATAGCAGGTTTTATCACTTTCAGACGAGAGTGGTGGCATGATCAATGACAATTCTAATGAACAAAAGCACAACATGAGAGACGGGTCATTAATCAACCTAATACTCTCTCTTCTATATTGAATGAGTGGGAACTTGCCACCCCACACAGTATACCTTCATACAGGGCATACGGAATGCCTCTCTAGTGATGACATAATTAGAGCCGCAAGGAGGTGGTGTGCAGGTGAAGTTCTTTTAACTTTGCTTGCACAGCAATTGTTGGGAACCTTCTTGTCTGACTCTAATGATGATGGACTCATTGAATTGTGTTGGATTGGTGGCCTCAATGGGATTAACCCAATGATTCTACCAATGATGTTGCAAGAGTGGTCTTCCTTAGGTTATAGAGCAGCGGCTAGAGTATGCATGACAGGTGTTAGGATAGGATAGGGAAGGTAATTCAGATATGAAAGACTAATCCTGGAATCTGTTTCAGCCTTAAGGAATTTAACAGACCTCAATTACATTTCATTTTATAAAACTGTCTCAAATCTGGGAAGCACCCATTCTGAAAGCTTCAGCCTAACTGCCAAGAATACTTATCCCAGATCATGAGGGGACACTATTTAGGATTTGGAACTTACCTTTATTGTTTCGTCTTAGGCGATAATTACCATACGTAGTGCCTGTGTGCATACATCAATTTGTTCATTGTTCCCTTATGGTGGCTATTTGAATTTGCTGAAATATTAGAAACTGGAGCCTCCATAGCTCAGTCAGTATAGATGAAGCCCTTTGGATGGAAAGATCCGGGCTCGATTCCCATCAGTGAAGTGAGGAACCTTTATCTGGCCTCTTTCGACCAAAGGTGAGTTAGCCAGTCTCAGATGGAGGTAGGGTTTTTTTTTCACCTGGAAACTCAGGTTTTTCGTCCCCCAGAACAGGCAAACCGGCCCGTGAACAATACACATCTACAGACACAGGACACACCGGGAGGCATAGGGCTAACCACCTTATCCTCGAGATATGGTCAAGGTTAAATGAACAGAAATCCTCGCCACCTCAGGGTAAAAGAGGAGGAAAGGAAGAAGAAGAAATATTAGAAATATCAATTAAGTTTTTTCTAATTAATATATAGTATCCATTGTTAATTTCCTTGAGAGTGGTATTCAATGACTGGATGGATGTGTGACTTATACAGTTAATAGTTCAGAGATAAAGTAATACCTCAAGCAAAGGAGAAAATCTAATTTCTTGGATACTTGAGGGGCAATATTTATAATATCTTTATGCCATGAAAGATTGGGGTTTACACTTATCCTAAGAACAGAAGTCTCCACTTTTCTTTTTTATTTTTTTCTGGAAGGAAAAGAAAAGGAGATTGAGTTTTATGAGCACTGAGATTAAAAAGATCAGTCTCCCCAAATGAAAAATGGTTTACAGATAACAGTTTAGAAAAGTGACTTTCTGGTAGTTTCTCCTTTTCAACTAAAATTCTTATTCTCAGGGCCATCTATATGGTGTTTCATTTTGTATAGATGAAGCCCTTTGGATGGAAAGATATGCTACATGCTTGAAATGTAAGATTAGATTTTCAGACATTTAAATGACTACGACTAAGATATCCTTTCAGCATTTTATTATCAAAGTGTGTGTATGTGTGTGTGTGTACATACACATTAAAATTTATGAGTCAATTTTCTAACATTAGTTATAAAAATTAAAAATTATTAATCCAATCAGTAATCAAACATACACAGTCAATAGTAAATTTGACCAATCTTGTTAAATGCTTTCTAAAGCAATTAATGAGCAATGTGAACTGATGTAGGTTTCTTTCCTAAGGGAAATATTATTCTGGACCACCACGGAGTCATAAGATTCATCGCAGGAGGCCCATGCTAGACAACACAAAATCTATCATCCACTCCTTATATCCATTTAACATCTGCACATTCACCACTATCAAGCCATGAATTACATGGTCCAACCATCCTCTATGAAAAAATTGACTTCTCACTCTCTTACTCACCACTTCCTTTTGCAAGTTCCAGGAATGGCTTCTTATCCTCGTTCCACTATATGAAAAATCTATCGTGTCAATTCTATAAATACCTCTCAACAGTTAACATTTAAATATCTCAATCATGTCAACTCTTCATCTTATATCCACCAAACTCTGTAGCTTACATGCCCTCAGTCTATCCTCATAACATCATTTTGTTATCCATGTCTATACCCTCTCTCCAAAGTTAATTTATCTCTTCAAATACCTGTGACCAGATTTGGGCATAATAAGCTAGAGGGCCTTATACAATGGAATCACCACTTTTATCTCTACTGAACAAAGTCCTTAGTATTGTAGTAATCCCCTAGGATTGCTATCTTACCAATATGTGACCTAAAGTTCAAATTTTTATCAACAATCACTACAAGATCCCTTGTCTCATCCACTTCTTCTAATGGAGACCCACCATTAGAGTATGCAACCTCCCATCCAAGGATTCCAAATTTCAAGACCTTGCATTAAGCTGCATTAAATTGATGTCCCCATTTATCAGCATGAAATAGAATCGAAAAACATAGAATAGAAATACCATAAGCAAATTTTCTTGTGCTCATCTACACATAAAAAATGACAATCCATACTTGTACATTCAGCTTCCTTACTTCATTTATATTCAGTCTCTGTTAAAGTAGGAATTCAAATATATTAATGATTTATTTCATAATCTCTTTAAATTTCTAGTGATGAACACTAACAACATAATTTTGGAATATTCCAGTTTTTATTATTATGAAGATGTCAGGTGCACAAATGACCTTGTATGGTTTCCCTTTCCATCATAGTTCACAATACATTTACTACTAAAAGTAAATGAACTTATCCACAGGAACTTTCAATAATAATGATAAACCACACAGAATATGTTAAATCTGGAATGAAAGGCTTAATTTGATCTAATCCCCTTAAGCATTTTATTCGGGATTTAACTGGGATGCAAAGTTTCCCAGGGGTGCTTAAGGGTCCAAGCTGTATAACTGAGAGAAGACCTCCACATAGCCTTTAAAGGAATGCAGAGAACCGACCTGGGCTTCTGACCTAATGTCCAATCCTCACCTTCTCATTGTGCACCCTGTTGGGTATCTACCTGGATAATTAACGAACGAGGATGGGCTGGCAATTTGGGATTTAGCCGACCAAATTGTATTCTTATTGGCTTAAACCAATATAGAAAATGATGGTACAACATGACAAAATTTTATGCTGGCTGCGGCGTCGCCCGGTTAAACAAGGCTCCCCCCCCCCCCGTTGTTTTTGTCAGGGAACCAGGGCAAACAGTGAAAAGTCAGCAACTGGAACAAATCTGAAAGCATCCACCAACTCAACATCACCAGAGTTCAAGATCGGTACTATCAACATAAGAAGCCTGAATGGCAAAGAAATGGAGCTAGCTGAGGAATTAGATAAGTACCAGATCGACATATTAAGGGTGACTGAAACAAAAAAGACCAAAACTGGTGAGATCTTTCTGAACAATAAATACAAAATGTTATATTCAAGAAATAACAATCAAGGAGAAGAAGGAGTAGCCATAGTATTCAACACAAAATACGAGGCTAATCTTCTTGAATGGCGGGCAGTTTCAAGTAGATTGATGTGGGCAAATATCAGAATGGAGAACTGGACAATGAGACTTTGTGTCTATGGTCCCACAGAAGGTTCTAATAAGGTAGAAGTGGAGGAATTTTTTGAGGCTTTAGAGAAAGCAACTGACACAATGAAAAATTGGTCCTTGTTGTGGATCTAAATAGCAGAGTAGGAAATGACTCTCAGACATACAAAAATTTTTTGGGAAAATTTAGAGAAAAGTGTAAAGCCAATAATAATGGCAAATACCTGTTGAATTTCTGCTCAGGACATGGACTGGTTATTACTAACACCATGTTCCAACATAAAAATGTGCACAAATTCACATGGAGAGAAGAGGCAAGGAATAAGAAAAATCTCATTGACTATGTTATTGTTGATAGTCATGTTTTCTCCCTGGTGCAGGACACCAGAGTGTACAGAGGATTTGAAATTGGAAGAGATCACTATTTAGTCTTGAGCAGGATAAAATTGAATTTTGTATTGAAAAGAATAACATGTAAGAAAGTTTTAAAGTGAATAAAAGTTGAGCAGCTCTCAGATGTGAACTGTAGACTAAAATACACAAAGATTATAGAAGAAAAAATGAAAGAGTTTGAGAAACCAAATCTTGGAGATTCAGTGGCATGCCTTGAAGAAAACCCTGATTGATTCAGCCAGAGAGGCATGTGGTGAGGTTGTCTGCAAGGATAGAAAAATCAGAACTCTATGGTGGACACAGGAAGTCAAAATGGCAGTGAAGGAAAAGAAGAAAGCATATCAAAAGTTCCTGGAAAATAAGTCAGCTTGTGCTCTTAGAGAATACAGAGACAAATGTAAGAAAGCTAAACTAGCTAAACAAAAGTCATAGGAGGACTTTGGCAAGAACATAGAAAATAAATATCAAGAAGGTGGTAAGATATTCTGGAGGTTGTTGAAGAAGCTTAGAAATGGAGGAAAGAGTGCTGTAAAAGGAGTTAGAGATGATAAAGGTTACATGAAAACAGGAGAAAAAGATATCCTTGAAGTATGGAGTAATTAGTTTGAAAAATTGCTAAATGAAACAAGAAGTGATAGTACAGTGGTAAAAAACACACAACAGGCATACAGTCAGAAATACATATCCATACTTGAAATAGAAGAAGCCATCAAAGGCTTGAAATGTGGAAAGGCAGCAGGAGTATAAGATATTCGACCAGAAATGCTGAAGTATGGTGGTATAAAAGTCTTACAGTGGCTGCACTGCATAGTTCAGAAAGCCTGGACAGAGGGATGAATTCCCGATGATTGGAGTAGAGCTCTAATAGTACCCATATATAAATAGGGAAATAAAACTGAATGTGAGAATTACAGAGGTATTTCCCTACTAAGTGTTCCTGGCAAGATCTATGCAAACACACTTGAGAAACGGTTGAGAAGAATTGTGGAAGAAAAGCTTGGTGAAGAAAAAGCTGGATTCAGGCCAAATAGAGGCTGTCAGGATCAGATCTTCACTTTACGACAAATAGTTCAGAAAGCATGGGAATATAACAAAGATCTGTATTTAAGTTTTGTCAATCTGGAAAAGGCATATGACAAGGTGCCGAGAGAGAGAGAGAGAAGCTATTCAAAACACTACAGTTATATGGTGTCAATGGGGTATGATATCAAACAATACTTAGTCTTTATTTGAGTTGTAAGTCAGCAGTTAGAATTGAAGGAAATACAGGAAGGTGGTTTAATGTTAAATCTGGTGTCAGACAAGGATGTACATTATCCCTTCTGTTATTCATTATCTATATGGATCACATAACAAAGGAAAGTGGTGTTAAGTCTGATATCAAAATTGGAGATGTTAATGTCAGCGCTTTGCTTTATGCTGATGATGTTATACTTCTAAATAAATCTGCCACAAGTCTGCAAGAGTCCCTGACTAAATTGAATAACTGTTGTAATAGATATGGTATGAAGGTCAACATTAAAAAGACAAAGACAATGAAAATAGGTAGAATTGTTGAAAATGTCAACTGTGTTGTGAACGGGGAACCTGTGTAACGAGTAAAACATTTCAGCTGCTTAGGCACGATTTTTAGCGAAGATGGTAAATTAAATATGGAAAGAGACAACAGAATCAACAAAGCTGGTAGGAAGTCAATTGAATAAATTCATATGGAATAAGAGAGAAATTAGTCGAAACATTAAATTAGCTGTATACAAGACAGTGTTCAAACCAGTTTTAACTTATGGATCTGAGAGCTGAATCAGAAGTAAAACACTTGACTAAAGACTAGAGACTGCAGATATGAGAGTCCTGAGAAAGATTATAGGCGTGAACAGATGGCATCAATGGCAATATCATATTAAAAACGAGGATATTAGGAAAGAACTTGACATTGTCGGCATCCAGGAATGCATTAGCATTGCTAAGCTCAGGTGGTATGGTCACTTAAACAGAATGGGCGAGGAAAGTTTAGCAAAACAAGTGTTCTCTGCCAGGTTGGCAGGAAAACGACCCAGAGGAAGACCAAGATATAAGTGGATTGATACGGTACAATGTGCCTTAGACGATAGAAATAATAGATCTGATAATGATGATATTGGCGTCTTGACAAGTGACAGACTGATTTGGAGGAAAATTGTAGATAAGAAGTTAGTAATGATGTAAATTTTTCATGTAGTACTATCATATCCTGTACACCCCTTGAGGGTACATGTCAGGAATTTGATGATGATGAATAATTTTATATTAAAAAAAAAAAAAAAGATTTTTTAACTGGCTTAAAGTTTGCTGGATTTCCAAGCACAAAGCAGCATGTTATGGTTTAGATGTGGCAATGAATAAGTGAAACAATTCAAATTGTAACAGACAAAAAATCTAAAGTCCTAATTTGGCATCATCTAATGTAAAAAAAAAGTAGTATTACAGCTATGTAGGAGTTGATCTTAAGATAACAATCTCCCAAATTTTTGGCAAATTAATGCAACCATACTTGTTCAGGTTAGGAGAATTCTTCAGAGCCATGGCTGACTAATAAAAATAATCTTCCTAATCTCTAATGACTTCTAAATAGCACACTGGTTTTCTTCCTCCATCTAATTTGTGTGCAAGGGCATCCAAAGCATGGTCTACCAATGGTGTTATTAATACCATTAAACTAAACTATGAATAACATTCAACACCTAAGCTTGTCTATTAGACAGAGAACCAATATCCCTTGCTGGTGTTTATTTCTTTTTTAACTTCCTCTAATGTATCTTCTTCTAACAGCTGTCATCATATCACAATACAGCATATTCCATATTCTCAGCGATCTATGACTACGAGAATGATGTCAGGGCAGTCAGGTATTGCAACAGCAGTTCAGTAATAGCAAACAAGATACATTTGTTGCTGGCACATTATCTCTTTTAGTTGATGTCTGTTTGTTATGGTCTGCAGAAAAATATCCACAAATAATTAAGTTCCAATAATGAAAGGAAGAATGTACATTTTTCTGATTCATCTTGTTGCAGCAATAACGCTTCCACTGATGACTAACTGTAAGGCATGGTTTGGCTTAAGAACCTTGCTAGTCTTCTACTGATAGAGAGCAAAACTACAAGGTTATAGCCATGCTATAGACAAAACATATCAATGTACTAATACATTTAAACTAGAATTTGAGGGAAGGAGGAGGAGGAGGTTATGCTGATGGCACCAACTATAATATTTCATGGATCGACAGTTTCCTTCTTCCACATATAATTACTATGCAATAGTAAATTAATGATATTTTGATATTAAATGGTAAAGAATTATATACATTAATACATGGTTGACAGAAGAATACTGTTAAAGGGATAGAATGAGGGATATAGTATTTTCAAGAAGATATAATAGGATAGGAGATATTCCTGATAGAACAGGTCAACTAATTACTCACAATCACTTAAAACAACATGCGACAGAAGGGACCCAAGGTTTGAAGGTGCATCTATTTATGGTTTCAGATTTTACATAACAAGAACTACCACGCTACTTCTGAATGGAAGAGGAGTGATTGTGCAACCATGACCAGGAAAATGTCCAAAAGAGAGTCACTGATTATGCTCTTCCTAACTCATGGTTAGAAACTGCAGGGAAAGGATGTTCATTAAAAAAAAAAAGTCAAGGGATGTTTGAGTGAAGCAGTTATCTGATCACTTGGATGTTCCTCTTCATGAAATTTTGATACAATCACATCTGGATTACTGAGCAGAGATTTGGTCACCTGGATTTTTTGGGAAATGAGAAAGTGATATATGGTTTAAATGGAGATTTGTGGAATGCTTTCTATGAGGAAGGATTTAAGGTTAGCAGGTTACAATGTTTAGTTGACAGTTTAAAAACAAAAGGAGAGAGAGAGAGAGAGATAAGACTGAAGCATACGAGTTACTAAAGTGGTCTTATGGAATAATGCAGAAATTTTTCAATATATGTTGAACTGGATTTTTTTTTTTTTTGCCTGGAGCATTGTGAATGAGTGAAATCTACTGAAAGAGGGCAATTCCAATGTTATCAGTTAATAAAGTAAGTTTTAATGAAGAGTTTAAAGTAAGATATGATAGGCACTGTGTGAATAATGGTTTTAAAAGACATCCCACAAAGAGTCTTTGCACTCAATGGTTGATGGTCAATATATGTTGCAAAATGTAAGGTTTTAAAATTTTGAAAACAAAGATGGGATGCAGAATTTATGCTTGGTGAGGATATATTGTTGGAGGTGGAAGAAATAAGAGCTCTGGGGGCAATTGTGGATAAGGATCTGAAATTTAGGGGACACATAGCTTCTGGGAATGATGCGGAGGACACTGACGTGTAGAAGTAGGGAGATTCCTGTTCCTTTGTATAAGGCTTTGATTAGGCCACACATGGACTATTGTGCTCAGATTTGGTTACCTAGTTTTCAGAAGGATGAAGAGATGTTGGAAAGGGTCCAAAGGCAATTGCCTAAGGTAGTTTCTGACCTCTGGAATGTCGAGTATGAGGAAAGATTGAGAAGATGCAGAGTCTGGTGGACAGGAGGAAGAGGGGAGATATGATAGAGACCTACAAGTTATTAAGGGTTGTTATAGGATCAATGCTGGAGAGGTTCTACAGAAAATAGTGAACCAGAGGTCATCCCTGGAAACTGTATAAAGAGGGTATGAGTAGGGGAGTGAGAGGCAGGTTTTTTTCATGCAGAGTTGTGAATGATTGGAATGCCTTGCCTGAGAGTGTGGTCTGCAAGGAGTTTGAATGTGTTCAAACTCCTTGCAGACAGGTTTTTTCAAACTGTCTTATGACTTCAAACAACTTATGATGAGCTGTGTATGTGATAAAAGGACCTCCCAGATGAGTCTTTGACTCCATGAGGTCTTGGGGAAATAATAATAATAATAATAATAAAAAATAATAATAAATGAAAATCATCTCCTTACATAACTAGGGAATAAGAAACAACAGACTTGTATAGGAAATTCTGAAAAGAAAGGGTAACAAGCAATAATGCTTGTCATAATGACCAGGAAAATAAATTATTATTATTATTTAGGTAACCTCCATGGAGTCAACAGACTCATCGTGAGGAAGCCCACTCAACCAGCAAATGTGGCTATCATAATGAACTATGAAGTTATTTACACTAGCTGCATTCATAATGCATTCCACTCAAAAGTCTCCATATAAAAAAATCTACTCTTCACCATATCTTTATAAGACATCTAGGGATGGCCACTTGTTCTCCCCATCCTAACAGCCACTGTTTTTATAATTCCTTCTGTATTAATCTGATAAAATTTCTTAACTAACTTGAAGGTCTCTATATCTCCTCTTTTCCTCCTGTCCAGCAATCTCTGTAATCCACATTCCCTTAAATGCTCTTCATAACCAACACTCCAGAGTCCTGATATCACTTTATAGTGTTTCTGCATCACAATGAAAACTAGGTGACCAAATCTGAGCATAACAGTTCATATGTGGTCTGGTCAATGCCTTATATAGAGGCACCACCACCTCCTTATTCCTACATGTCAATGTAGTTTTTATCATAGCGGCAATATGATGTGCAGTCTTTGCAACACTTGCAATGTGCCTTTGAAGCTTCAGTCCACTGTCACTCTAAGATTCTGAATCTCAACCACTTCCTGAAGTACAGTTCCACCAATACAGTATACAGCCTTATATCTCTGCATCTCAAAGTGTAATCTTTACATCTATTAATATTAAAACTGCAGTCCCCACTCATTTGTCCAAGCTAAAAGTTTATTGGGGAAGACCAGACTCTTACCAGGCGCATCCCTTGGGTGGCAGATGAGGGAAGCCCCCAATGGGTTGCTCCGAATAAAGAGCCATGGACCAAAGGGTATGGCAAGCCGGCCACATTAAAATGCCAAAAAACTTCCATGGATTACACGATTACCGGGAATACATCTTGCACTACCGCATACGGGGTAGCTGATGCATCAACATGAGCCTCACATAGTGTTGGTGAGAAATCTTCTATGTGGTCAGCAAAATGTGATAAGTATATAGCTATTGTAAATATCAGATCTGTATACAAAGCAGAAAAACTACAAATTCTACAAAAGAATCTGAAAAGGATAAAGTGGGATATTATAGGAATCTCAGAAACTCACTGGACAGGAGAAGGATGCCTAAACATACCAGAGGGCAAATTATTCTATTCAGAGAGAAGAGACAATGTACATAGAGAAGGAGATGCAATTCTAATAAAACAAAATCTTACTGCAAGTATAACAGATATTAAGCCTATCTCATCCAGAATAATAGGAATTAGATTAAAAGCCAAAGTAAAAGGACTACCCATAAAGGTTATTCAGATTTATGCACCCGACGCAAGTCACAATGAAGAAGACATCGAACTATTCTACAATGATCACGAAAAAAAAAAAGATAATACTTACTCCAGAGAAATCTTATTCATAATCGGAGCTTTCAATGCTAAGATTGGAACTTTCAGAAAAGAGCTAAAAGATGTAATGGGGAAATTTGGAATTGGAACCAAAAATGAAAGCGGAGAAACTATGCTCAATTTCTGCAAAGAAATCAACCTTGTCATCTCAAACACAATGTTTTAAAATAGACTTAGTTTTAAATACACCTGGACCTCATCAGATATAGAAATATGAAATTGTATAGATTATATCCTAATTAGAAATAAATGGAAAACCTCAATCAAAAACATAAGAACACTCAAAAACCTAGAGCTGGATACAGACCATGAACTCCTCTCTTCAACAATACGGATAAAATTCAAAGTCAACTATAAAAGAATAGAATTGATAAACTTCATATGGAAAAGTTAAAAAATAACCAAATAAGATTAGACTACATTAGGAAAATTGAAAAAATAAATAGGACTCAATCAGATGAAACCGAAAACTTTTGGAAAAGAGGAAAAGAAATATTAACTCAGCAAGGGAAACTTTAGGAATTTATAAGAGATCCAATAATAAATGGATAACATCTGAAATTTAGAAAAATGTGAAGAAAAAAGAAAACTATAAACAAAAATAAACAGACATACTTCAGAAGAAAACAAGAAGAAATACAAACAACTCAAAAAATGAAACTGATAAACTCTGTAGACAGGCTAAAGAAAACTGGCTAAACAAAAAAGCAGAAAGATGCAATGAGACATATAAACCATAACTCAAAAACATTACATAACACAAAGAAATTACAAAAAACTTTTCACCACTACCTTTAACAATGATCAACCATCAGGGAGAGGAAACAGGAAATCCAAATGCAATAAAAGCAATATGGATGGAACACTACCAAGAAATCTTTAAGAATGAAAGCAATAACTACCTAATGACAAAGCCCCACACTAACTCAAGACATGACGCCTTAGAGATCCTTCCATCGAAAGTGGAGAATGCTCTAAAGCAAATGAAATCTGACAAAGCACTAGGGATAGACCAAATTCCATCAGAACTCTGGAAAGAAGGAAAGCAAACAACTTTAAAATTCCTTACCACACTTTTCAACAAAATCATTAAAAATCAGGAGAAATACCAGAAGATTGGAGAACAGGATTATCGTACCAATTTACAAGAGAGAGATGATAAGAAAAATTGTAAAAATTACAGACCAATCACATTACTCAGCCATGCTTAAAAAAATATTTACAAGAGTATTACAGAACAGAATAAAGATCACTCGTATTTATGAATTTAGGGACACAAAACACACGTGTTGAAAAGATTATTTTACTGATTAATAATAAAATAATAACTTTACATTTTGACCCCTGTATTGAGGTCATCTTCAGAAGGATACATTCAGAAGTATAAGAACAAGCTACATGCTGTTGCACTCTATACAAGTAAATTACATCTACGTTGTAAACTAATCTTTTTTCTTAGCCTGCCCTCTAGTGAAAAAATAAATAAATAAATAAAATAAAAACTACAATAAACTCTGCTAAAGTCCTCACGTACCAGGATTCTTCTAGAATTATACAGTTTATGTTGTTATATTACGATTATCTTCTGGATTTGTACAGTAGGTTGCTATTGAATGTCCCCTTTCCAAGGGGGGGGGGGGAACTTCACTAGGTCTTCTTGTATTGAGATTTTTCTTCATGGTTGCTATGAAGGTTGTAGATGGGTCCTCCACATTCTTGGAATTGTTAGACCATCATTTTTATTCAGATTCGGATCATGTTTGAGCATTTCACATGCTTCCTTGAATTTCCGCTCGAACCAGGTTTTGGTGCGGTGTAGGGACTTGGTACCTTTCCAGTCAATTCCATGGTATGTTTGGAGTGCTTGGTCAGAAAGGTCAGAAATTTTGTCGGGGGTTTAAAGGTGGTTTTGATGTTGTATTTGTGTAGTGTTCTGTCTATTTTTTCTGAAATGCCTCTAACAATAGCAATAGCATTCTTGAAATCTTTTTTGTTATTAGTGGTATCTTTGTGGAGGATCGTGTGAATGGTTTTTATACTGTATCCATTTTTTTTTATAAGGGTATGTTTGATGGTCTCATATTCATGGTTAAGAGCTTGTTCATTTGAACAAATGGTTTGGGCTCTGTGTTTAAGGGTTATGACCCCTAGTTTTTGTGGTGGGTGGTGATAAGAAGTTTTGTGTATGTACTGGCCTGTGTGTGTAGGTTTGCAGTAAACTGAGAAGGAGAGACAGCCTGAAGGAAGACGTGTGACAAGTGTGTCTAGGAACGGAAGAGTTGTTTTTTTATTTCAATGGTGAATTGGATGCATTTGTGTTGTTTGTTCAGATGGCTAAGGAATGTATCTAGTGCTTGGCGGCCGTGGGGCCAAATGGCGAAAATATCGTCGACGTATCTGAGCCAAATTTTGGGCTTTAGGCACGCTGATTCTAGAGCTCATTGCTCAAAATCTTCCATATAAAAGTTCGCTATTGGGGGGAGAGTGGTGAGCCCATGGCGGTACCCTCTTTTTGAAGGTAAAAATTGTTTTGCCACACGAAATATCCAGAGTGGAGTACGTGGGCAAAGAGGGTTGTGATGTCGTGTGGAAATATGTTCTGTAAGAGTAGGATAGTATCATTGATTGGGATATTGGTGAAAAGGGAAGTTATGTCAAAGCTGACTAATAGATCTTGGTCGTTGAGTGTAGTATTTTTAATTTTGTTTATGAATTATTGTGTATTTTTTATGTAGGAAGGGGAATGACCAACCAATTTCCTTGAGTGTGGCTGCTAATTTTTTGGTTAAGTAGTAATTCGCACTGTCAATTCCTTCCATAATTGGATGTAATGGTGTCTGTTTTGTGTACTTTTGGCAGGCCAAAAATTCTGGGTGCGCGGGCATACTGCGGTATTAATTTGATTATTAGATATGTGAAGAGCCAAAGGCTTCAATTTGATTTGATTCAATTAATTTGATTGTTTCTTCCGGCCATGTGTTAACTGATTTAAGTAGTTCAGTAGTTTTCTTTTTGTTACGTTGCGTGGGGTTGTAATTTACCATTTGGTAGGTGTTGTGGTCCAATACCAAATGGTTCATTTTTTCAATGTAGGTTGTCCGATTTAAAACAACAGTCGCATTCCCTTTATCGGCTTTAGTAATAATAATGTCGTGGTTTTTTTTTTTTTTTTTTTTTAGGGATTTGAGGGCCAGTTTATCCGCTTTGTTTAGGTTGCTGCTTAATTTTTTGGTTGAATTTAGTAAACAGGCAGTTTCCATCTACACTGGTGGGGAGGGATCTTAAACCTCTCTCGATATGATATATCTAGTTTATTTACTGACCTCGGAGCAATGGCGTAATTTAAACCTTTCTCCAATAGCGAGAGTTCACCTTGTGTGAGGTTGTAATCCGATTGGTTGATAACCAGACAGTGGTACAATGGTAGTTGGTTGCTCCTAACTGTGTTGTTGGGTGATTGGCTGCTCCTTCCGTTATGGCATCGTAATTGTCTTGTGCTTTCCTGTAGTTTTAATGCTTGAAACTTTGTTATTAATTGTTCTTTGTTTTTGAGTAATAGGTGCTTGGCCGAGCCTTTAAACTCCCGACAAAATTAAGACACCTACTCAGTTCTTCCAAGGATCCCCTGCCACACTTAGCCCACCCAGGGGTTTACAAAATAGATTGCACATGTAACATACCATACATAAGGGAAACGGTGAACCATCCCAATCAGAAAGGATGAACACAAACGTCACATAAAATACCTCCATTTTGGAAAAACCGGCCTTTCTGACCAGGCACTTCAAATATACCACGGAATTGACTGGAAAGGTACCAAGTCCCTACACTGCACCAAAACCTGGTTCGAGCGGAAATTCAAGGAAGCATGTGAAATGCTCAAACATGATCCGAATCTGAATAAAAATGGTCTAACAATTCCAAGAATGTGGAGGACCCATCTACAACCTTCATAGCAACCACGAAGAAAAATATCAATACAAGAAGATGAAGACCTAGTGAAGTTTTTTTTTTTTTTTTTCCTTGAACATTCAATAGCAACCTGTACTGTACAAATCCAGAAGATAATCGTAATATAACAATATAAACTGTATAATTCCAGAAGAATTCTAGTACGTGAGGACTTTAGCAGAGTTTATTGTAGTTTTTATTTTATTTTTATTTTATTTTATTCTTTTTCACTAGACGGCAGGCTAAGAAAAAAGATTAGTTAACAGCGTAGATGTAATTTACTTGTATAGAGTGCAACAGCATGTAGCTTGTTCTTATACTTCTGAATGTATCCTTCTGAAGATGACCTCAATACAGAGGTCGAAATGTAAAGCTATTATTTTATTATTAATCAGTAAAATAATCTTTTCAACACGTGTGTTTTGTGTCCCTAAATTCATAAATATGAATGCTGATCACCGTGTAACCTTAAAAGAATGAGAATGAAGATCATATGAGATCATTCTTAGTGAAGAACAGGCAGGCTTCAGAAAGAATTGCTCCACATTAGATCAAATCTTCATAATACAAAGTTTAGCAGAATTATACTGGGAACATTACAAAAATATCTATTACTGTTTTATAGATTTTAAACAGGCGTTCGACTCAATAAAAAGAGTAAGTTTATTAAGAATATTAAAACATTTATTTATTTAGCGTAGGCTCACACATGAAAAGTTACATTAATCCTTAATATATACGGGCATAGTGATAGACATATGTACAATAATAAGACATAATACAGTCATAAAAGAGACACTCACGAATAGGCTACAACTGTATGTCTAGGTTGATTATCCAGTCAACTGTACTTGGTGTAGCATGGATGAAGTCTGACAGGTTTCCATTGTATGCATGTTGGACACATTCTGCTGTAATATGATTAATTGTCTGGCAGGGTGATCCACAGTCAAACCTGGGTGAGGCAATCATACCCTATTTGTAAAGGTGGTCTGAACATCTGCCATGATTGGTGCAGATTTGGTTAAGGGTAGACAAGGTTTCCGAGGTAGGTCAAAACCCAAAGGCATCTGTGTTGAGTCCACTAATTCATTGAAGACCCCTGTTGAAGTGTTACACCAGAACTCTTTCCACTTCATGTTGAAACTTGTCTCTGCAAGATTTTTTGCTGTTAAGATTGGAGGGTGCCTTGACTTTAGCCTGTTTATTTCTAGGAGTGGGATGTCTTCGGGGATTGGAAGATTTTGGATTTCCATGATTTTGTTGCATTCATGTAGAAGAAAGTTGGATCTGTAGATGTGGGATGTTGCTTAGCACTGGGAGCCAGTAGATTGGGATTGGTTTTACAGTTCCAGAAATAAGGCACATAGTGGTGTTAAGCTGAGCATCAACCAAATACACATCGGCACTGTTCAGCCATATGGATGAGCAGTATTCAGCTGCAGAATAAACGAAGCCAAGAGCAGTGCAGCGAAGCGTTGTTGCTGAGGCACCCCAAGTTGTTCCACATAGTTTTTGCAGTATATTGTTTCTAGCTTAGATGCTGTTTAATGAGATGTGGTGTAAAAGATAGAGTTCTATCCAGAGTGAAGCCCAGATATTTCGGGAATCTGTTGTATGTTGTAATAGCAGAGTGTGGTTGAAGTAGACCATGAGTTCTTTGTTAACCTGGTTATTGTTCAGGTGGAAGCATGAAACTTCTGTTTTGCTAAGATTTGGGCATAATCTCCAATTGCTGAAGTATTCATCTAGGGCTGCAAGGTTGTTTGTTAGTGTATCTTCCATTGTAGTAAAATTGGTGTGTCTGGTGGCTAGAGCAATGTCATCAACGTAGCAAAACTTCTTGGAGACTATATTAGGCAAATCTGCGATGTATAAGTTAAAAAGCAGGGGAGCCAGAACTGACCCTTGTGGTAATCCATTATCAAGTGTTTTTTTGTTCTCACCCATACCCACTTGGAACAGGCGGTTGCTTAGTGTGTTATCGATTAGTTATAATTGGTTCTGCATGGAGTAACTTGCAGACACTGCGGCATGCCTCCAGACTGTATCATAAGCTGCAGTAGGATCTACAAAAGCTACATCTGTTTTCAGGCATTGTTGGTAGCCTGCCTCTATGTGTGTGGTGAGCGACAGAACTTGATCACAGCGACTTCGTTTATGTCTGAATCAGGCCTGTTCCGCTGGGACTTGTTCTATTATCTTAGGGGCAATTCTATTGAGGATGAGCCTTTCTAGGCGCTTATAACAGGTGCTAACTAGGCCGATTGGGTGAAGCAATCAGGAGGTTCCTAATTGCCTCACTCTTAAACTCTTTCAGAAGTCTACCTGTCTGGAGGATGTCAGAGAAAAAGCAAGCCAACCACTTGGTTGGCTACATCTGTTTTCAGGCATTGTTGGTAGCCTGCCTCTATGTGTGTGGTGAGCGACAGAACTTGATCACAGCGACTTCGTTTATGTCTGAATCAGGCCTGTTCCGCTGGGACTTGTTCTATTATCTTAGGGGCAATTCTATTGAGGATGAGCCTTTCTAGGCGCTTATAACAGGTGCTAACTAGGCCGATTGGGTGAAGCAATCAGGAGGTTCCTAATTGCCTCACTCTTAAACTCTTTCAGAAGTCTACCTGTCTGGAGGATGTCAGAGAAAAAGCAAGCCAACCACTGTCGAGCTTTTTTGTCCTGTCTTCAACAAGAAATCAGGATGAATTCCATCGAAACCTGGAGCCTTGCCTGGTTTCATATAAATAAAACAGAAACAAACTGATGAAGAAATCCTAGACTTCTTAGAAAAATATTATAGTCTCACAGAAGCAATAATTAAATTTGATAATATAACAGCAGATAAAATAAACGTCAGTAAAGGAGTGTGCCTAAGGATGTCCCTTCTCCCCATACCTTTTTAATATCTACATAGAGCATACGGTTAACCAAGTCTTGGAAGGAGAAAAGGGATCAACCTAAATGGTTATAACCTTAACATAAAATATGCAGATAACATTGTAATGATAGCAGACAGAAAAGAAAAATTGGTGAACCTAATAACTAAACAATACAGCTAAAGAACACAGCATGACCATAAATACAGACAAAACAAAAAATCTTGATAATTGGAAAAAATGAAGAAAAAGTAAACTTCTCCTTGAATGGATCAACAATTGAACAGGTAAAACAATTCAACTATTTAGGAACAGTAATAACAGAACACTTAGATACCATGACCACTATTAAACATAGAATATCGACTGCATGGTCATCATTTAATAAGCTAGGAAAAATCTGGAAAAATAATAAAATCTCCAAACCTCTAAAAATAAAATTATATAATGCAATTATAATACCCACTGTGCTATATGCCTCACAAACTTGGAAACTCAAGAAGACAGAGATAAGAAAACTGGAGGTTTTTGAGATGAAATGTTTCAGACAAATAAATAAAACAATAAATTAAACAGAAAAGAAAACAAATGCAACTGTAAGACAAAGACCTAAGCTATACAGACTCATTAACAGAAAAGATCAAAAGAAGACAACTTAAATGGTATGGATATGTTGAGAGAATACCATCAAAAAAGCTACCCAACCTTGTTCTGTATGCAAGATTAAAAAAAAAAAAAAAAAAAGAAAAAAAGGAAGACCAAGAACTAAATGGATAACATCAATAAAGGTCAACTCTGGATTACAAACATATAGACAGGTCACTAGCCAAGCAAGAAATCGAGACTCCTGGAGGTTGTTGTGGAAACATGGAGGACTCACCCCGTCTCCCCGACAGTAAATAAGGAAAAGTTATTCAAATCTTCCTGTAGAAGATTTGAATAAACTTTTGAATAAAAATAAAACATGACACAACTTGCTGGTATCATTCAGAGAGCCAATCTCTGATCCATCAAACCAACATACTATCCATGCTATCCTCTGCAGCTTGTACACCAACTTATCATGTGGTAATCTAGCCAATTGCTTTTGCAAAGTCCAAGAATATCACTATATATGATTCTCCCTTATCATAAAACATAAGCAGATTGCTGAAACAAACCCATGCTGACCATCATAGAGAATCTTGTGTCCATTAACCCAATATTCTGTATTCTATTTCTAAACAAATTTTCCAACACTTTGATCACAACTGCAGATATACAGACTAGTCTGTAATTGGAAACTTCTGTTCTCAAACCATGCTCGTGCAGCGATATTATTTTGCCTTCTGTCCACTCCTTAGGAACCTTCCCCGCTGCAAGGGCATGGCTATCTCTTTTGCACATTCTTTAAAATTACTTGGCAATATGTCATCCATTCCCACAGCCTTATTAGATCTATTACACCTCTGATTTTTTCACCTTTAATTCTCCTAATCCTTGCCTCCCTTCTACATGTTGCACAGCATCATTCATAATTCTACTATATCATTTACTATGGTTACTCTGCTACCATAACTATTCACCAGTGTCAATCTTAATTATTTTTCCTCTTGTTTACCACATAGCAGCAAAATTCCTTTGGATTAGCTTTGACCTGGCTGATCTATCTCCTATCGTATCCCACTTTTTCTTTTATAACCATGCTTGTCACTTTTCTGGCCTGCAGTTTATATTCATCATACATCTGTCCACTGAAAACCATCTTGTACTTCCATCATAACAACTTCTTTGGTAACAATGCTTGCTTGATTTCACTGTTTTTATCCATCTTACTTCTACTCTGTTTATTCACTCAGCTCTTAACAAAGGTAAGCTGTAGAAATAAGTTTTGTTAGTGCATTTCTTAATAAAATACTCAAAGAAAAGAGCCAATTGGGACTTACCTAGATTCTCAAAAATAGTAGTTTCAGTAGAACTACACTAAAGCAAACATCACTATAGCAAAACAGGGTTATAATAAGCTACAGAAAAGTCCCAGCCATACAGAATAGTCCGCATCGAACCAATGCTATTTTAAGCTCACTATTGCAAACAATGAAAGTTCAAGATTTCACAAGAGTGTAAATTTCCTAGCAAATTATATGACAATCATTTGCTCAACAGATGTATATATTTTAAATGAATCATGCTTTAAATGAGACGGTAATTCAACATAAAAACATGGGTGTTGCTATAGACCTGGTAATATGGAAGGTAATGAGAAGGAAATGTATAGGCAAATTGGCCTAGCTAGCAAGAAACGAGTTATCATTATGGGTGGCTTTAATTATGGTGATATAGATTGGAAGCAAGAGACTGCATCTGGGGGTAAAGAAAATGAATTTTTGGAGTTTTTGAAAGATAATTACCTTAGGCAGTACGTAACGGAGGGTACACGAGGATCAAGAGTATTGGATTTGATCATCTCATCAGATGATGTTATTATAAATGAGGTGTCAAATCTTCCACCAGTTGGTGAGAGTGACCACGAGGTGATCACGTGCAGGGTGACCAGTCATTCGAGGACGTCTGTTAGAAAGGGATATATGTGGAATTATAAGACTGGTAATTACGAAAAGCTCAGGAAACAGCTTGCGATAATAAATTGGAAAGAAGAACTGGATGGAAAGGATATCAATGCTGCTTGGGCCATACTCAAGAACTATTTGGTGGAGGCAATATCAGAGTGTATTCCGATGGTCAAAAGGGTAAACAGAGTGGGTGTAAAATGGATGAATCAAGAGATAAGGTATGCAATATGGAAGAAGAAGGTATTATGGAAGAAACACAAAACGAGTATATATAACAACCAGTTGCATGACAAGTACAAAGAGCAGGCGAGGAAGGTGACTAGCTTGATAAGGGTAGCAAAAATGCAGTATGAGCAGCAGTTAGCTAAAGCGGGCAAAAAAAATCCTAAGGAGTTTTTTCGATATGTCGCCAGTAGAAGAAAGAATGATTGTGGTAGAATGGGATTGATTTGTGAAAACGGAGGAATGATAACCGCTGCGGAGGATATAGTTGAGATATTTAATGAGCAATTTCTAAAGGTATTTCACTCTTGCGAATGTGACATCATGCAGAACTTGAAAGTAGTGGGAGAAGAGGAGAAGGAGGGAACTGTTAGTAAGTGAACAGGAGGTATATGAGGAATTGAATAGACTTGATGTAAATAAGGCTGTGGGACTTGATGCTATTTCACCACGTGTCTTGAGGGAATGTGCCAGAGAGTTAACAGCTTTTGTATATCTTTTCAACATGAGTCTCTCACTGGGTCAAGTTCCAAAAGAGTGGAAAGAAGGTAAAATTGTTCCAATTCATAAGGGAGTTGATAAGAGTAAGGCTTTGAATTATAGACCAGTCTGTGTGTCTGGAGTTGTGGTCAAGGTATTAGAGAAGTTAGTTAGGAATAAAGTTCAGAATTGGGTTGACAACAGAAAAATACTCTTTGGTGGCCAGCATGGATTTACTAAAGGAAAATCATGCTTTAGCAACCTGCTTACTTTTTATAATAAAGTGACAAATGTGTTGGATAAGGGTATTGCATATACAGTGGTATATTTAGATTTTGCAAAGGCGTTTGATAAATTGTCACATGACAAGCTGGTAATTAAATTGGAACGGATGGGGCTGAACAGTAGATTGGTTCACTGGATTGGAGATTGGTTGTCTGATAGGTATCAGCGAGTTGTCTATGGAGGAGCGATGGATATCCCAGAAGAGGAAAGTTACTAGTGGTGTACCTCAAGGGTCTGTTTTGGGTCCATTGCTGTTTAATTTGTATGTAAATGATATCTGGAGAGGTCTGAATAGTGATGTGCAGTTGTTTGCAGATGATGCAAAGTTGGGCAGAGCTATCAGGAGTAGTGTGGATGCTGTAGCTTTGCAAGAGGACTTGAATACACTGTCTGAATGGGTAAATAATTGGGGATGTCAATTCAATGTCTCAAAGTGTAAGGTTTTGAAATTTGGGAAGCAGAAATGGGATGTAAAGTACACAATCGGTGCGAATATCTTGGAAGAGGTAGAGGAAATGAGAGATCTGGGAGTGATTGTAGACAAGGACCTAAAATTTCGGGGACGTTACTAAAATAGTGAAGACAACACAGTGGATAATGGGAATGATGCGGAGGACATTGACTTGTAGAAGTAAGGATGTTATGGTTCCTTTGTATAAGGCTTTGATCAGGCCACATATGGATTACTGTGCACAGATCTGGTCACCTGGTTTTCAAAAAGATGAAATTGCGTTGGAAAAAGTTCAGAGGCGATTGACTAAGGTGGTTTCTGGTCTCTGGAATGTAGAGTATGAAGACAGATTGACAAAATGCAATTTGCAGAAATTGGTGGATAGAAGGAGGAGGGGGGATATGATTGAGACATATAAGCTGTTGAGTGGTTATTACCAGATTAACGTCGGGGAGGTTTTGCACAGAATGGATGAGGATTGCAGGAGAACAAGAGGTCATTCCTGGAAGCTGTATAAGGAGGGTGTGAGCAAGGGAGTGAGGAGCAGGCTTTTTGCATGGAGAGTGGTGAGTGATTGGAATGCTTTGCCTGAGAGTGTGGTGTGTGCAGAGACAGTGAATATATTTAAGGCACAGTATGATAAACTGTGTGTATAACAGTGGACCTCCCACGATGAGTCTTTGACTCCATGGAGGTTTTTATAATAATAATAATATTTATATTAACTGGCTGATAAAAAATCGACAGAAAGAAAAGGGCCAATAGAGACTTATCTAGATTTTCAAAATACGGTAGAACCACTGTAACTACTATTATTATTCATGTAACAATGTAGAGCTGTTGTGAGTAATGCTGTGAAAGTTATCCATAAATTTTGTCTGGTAATAAAATTAGAAAAATAAAAAAGGATGAAACTTGTTGCCTTATATGGAAATTTTATATTTAATATTTTATTATTTCAATTTAAAAAACAAAATTGAAATTTATCTTGGTTTTCAATTTCTGTATTGACAAACTAAATTAACCCTGTGGAGGTCACGGTTGAAAAAATTCCAGAGTAGGTTGTGTGCATCTGAGAGATACATTCGTTACTAGTGTGCTAAAATGCGATAAAACTTTAAAAAAAAACACTGCAAATATAATATATGATGGTTTATTTATTTTCAGTTACAATCTAGAAATTATTGAACAAAGAAACAAAGGAAAAAAAAACTAAACCGATACTATACTGACATCGGAGTTCGTGGTATCTCTCAGATATCAATTTACTATCAAATATCACTTTCACTTTCGCATTTGACTCTATCATTCTCATCATTGTACTCGAGTAACAAAATCACTGAATCTCTTCAACATCTGATGGATTATCCAATTGATATATTTTTCCAGCCATTTTCAACAGTAAATAAATAAAATTAAATTAAAAAAAAACACTATATTGACATAGGAGTTCGGGGTATCGCTCAGATACAATTTACTATCAAATATCACAAACCTTTACATAATATGTAATAATGTTGGTAATTTTTTCCCACTTGGTTAGACTATAATAAATTTAGTTTAATCTTTTATCCAAGTATAAGCAAACAAAGTTTGCGCCTGAAGTATCTTCAGGACTGAGGCATCTCGTGGTAAAGGTGGACCAAGCTCTCATCACTCCTTTTCTTAGTATCTCCCATAATGCAAAGCACATCTCCTTGCGGACATGTATAATGCTATGCAAAAAAAACTTCCAACTTACGTGTGCATGCACAGCTAGTCATGACCTCCAAGTTATACACTGGATATGCGTAAGAATATTTGTATTAAACAATTTGTTTGTATCTGTCAGATCAGCCGCAACCTCCACAGGGTTAAAGTCACATTGTGAATCAACTTTAATGCTATGGATGAAAACAACTAATTTTGTTAGTAATAGCAAAACAAGAATAAAAAAACAGGGATAGGGAGACAATGTAAACCAGCATACAATAGTATACAAAATTCTGCCTACTATAACCTTATAATGAACACTGCTACTTGGACAAGTAACTTCCATCTGTGAAAGGTTGTAAATCTATAGTACATTAGTACATGGATGGACTAAGTTTTTATTTTTATATTTTATAGCACAATCCAGAAATCCTGCTCCAGAGAACACACATTAACTTTTCAAGTAACTTTAGGCATCAAGGATGCAGGGCAGTGGTCTTACACGGGGTGATGAAATTTATCTCCCATCTAAAGATATTCCCAAAACATCAATGCATACAGCAGGATTTGAACATACAGTATGATGGCTGAAAAGCAAGTATATTAACCTTGTAGAAATGGCTAACAAATATACAATAACAAAATCATGATTTGAGGAGAAAACTGTAGTTAAAGTAAGTAAAATAAAAATAAAATCATGAGAAATCATACACTAACAACTGAATGCAAAGGATTGACAAGAACTACATAGAGCACACAGAACAACATAAAAAAAGCACAAATTCAAACAATAATCAAATAAATTAAAGAAAGGACTAGAAGAGCATCAAATTATAAAAATGAAAATCATGAATTTCATGCCAACTGGAGTGTTATTCAGCTAAACAAGGATCTCCTGTTTTTGAAAGGGAACCAAGGAAAATGGGGGGGGGGGGGGGTGGGGGGGGGGGGGGGTGGGGGGGGGGGGGGGTGGGGGGGGGGGGGGGTGGGGGGGGGGGGGGGTGGGGGGGGGGGGGGGTGGGGGGGGGGGGGGGTGGGGGGGGGGGGGGGTGGGGGGGGGGGGGGGTGGGGGGGGGGGGGGGTGGGGGGGGGGGGGGGTGGGGGGGGGGGGGGGTGGGGGGGGGGGGGGGTGGGGGGGGGGGGGGGTGGGGGGGGGGGGGGGTGGGGGGGGGGGGGGGTGGGGGGGGGGGGGGGTGGGGGGGGGGGGGGGTGGGGGGGGGGGGGGGTGGGGGGGGGGGGGGGTGGGGGGGGGGGGGGGTGGGGGGGGGGGGGGGTGGGGGGGGGGGGGGGTGGGGGGGGGGGGGGGTGGGGGGGGGGGGGGGTGGGGGGGGGGGGGGGTGGGGGGGGGGGGGGGTGGGGGGGGGGGGGGGTGGGGGGGGGGGGGGGTGGGGGGGGGGGGGGGTGGGGGGGGGGGGGGGTGGGGTTGTCCAGAAATTAAAACTGTATTGTACAATAAAAAGAGAAAACAAAAATATAAATAATTTCTCTATTTTTAGTCTATCATATATAACTAAAATCCAGTTCACCAGCATGGAACAAGAAAGTCCATTTCTTGTTATAGGCAACTGAGAGGCAGCTACGAACGGGAGATAATCCGATTAACCTTTCTCTTCAGCGTGAGGGTTTATCACACCTTCTAATGGACATGACAGTCAAATTGCACTTTTTATCCAGGTTCTTTAAACAGGTGGGCTGAATCTTATCCAGATTTAGTTCGACGTCTATAGACGTCCTAGCCGGTAGGAAGGTTAATGTAACAGACAGAGAAGTGGCAATGTTGCGGGAGATGGCAGGCGACTCTCAGCAGTCGACTCAAACTACCATCACAAGCACACAAGCAAACTCTGTTCTCTTACTCAATCACTTTTCCTTCATTTTGCTTTAATTTAGATACCTATAAGGCTTTATTATATTCAATCCCTGATATAGTAAACAGAAAGACTGATAAAGAAAGTGGCAATAATAAAAAAGAGAAGAAAAGAAATTACATCAGAGGAAAAGCTGAAAAACTTGCTTGATTCCCATTCAGAATAGTTAAGGAAGAATGATCTCCTTCAACTAGAAGAACAGCATGCATATGAAGAAGAAGATAAGGAGCGCAAACATGAAGGGAATGTTAAGATGAAGAGGCTAACTGAAAAAGAACCTGAGTTAGTTTTCAATCACATTGAGCATGCTAAGAAATTTTGTTTGATGCTGATCCTGATATGGAACGAAGCTTTGAAGTCCGCTGAAATCTTGATAAAGCAATCACCAGATATCGCAAATTGTATGACAAGATATTTTTTAAAGGTAAAAGTTGAGCACTATTCAAACATTTTTTTTTTTTGTAAAAAAAAGTAGCTCAATCAAATATTAAGACATTAAATATATATTGAAGCAACTGATTTTTATTAACTTTGATGATTTTCTCTTCTAGTAAATTTATCATTTTTTTTTTCTTTCAAATTTACGCTAACTGATGGATGAATTGTAATTATTCCTATTGTTTATTGTATTTGCTTAATGCTATTTTGCTTAGTATGTGTTAATTGATGGATTAATTAATCGTGTTAAACAAGGTTTTCCTGTGGGGGGGGGGGGGCAGTTATTACAGATGGGCAACAGCCAACAAGCCACATGGATGACACCCCAGTTAGGTCAAAGTCTAAAAAGACTTTCTTAAACATAAATAAAATGTGATTAATATAAAATAACTATAAAGCCCATGTGTAGTCCGAGTTTCAAACGACTTTATAAAATAAACTTCTGATGAAAAAAAGATAAAATAATTATACGATGTCCAAGTTACATCTAAGTTTAAGACCGTCTCACACACAAAATATATGATAAAAAGATTAAGTAATTATAAAATATCTAGGTTAGATCCAAGTTTACAAATTAGTAATAACACATAAAATAAAATGAATCTTAATGCATCACAGCATAAACAACACCAAGAATGGAAAAAACAAATTTACTGAACTTACTGATATTTTACTGGATTTTTTATTCAGCATCTGCAGAACACAAATTATAACTGCTAGAAGAAAGCACAGCAGTGAACTAAATTGGAAGAACAATTTGGTTGTAAAAAAACAGTTTGATTCTTGTCATGATGAGAAGAATCTTTATACAGGTTTTTTTCAATTGCAGGTGAATTAGTCAATTTCATACAAAGGTAGCAGAGTTTTTCTCCTAGAAACTGGTTTTTCATCCCATACACAAGCAAACACATAAATTGGCCAAAAGAACCTACAAATTTACAGACAAAACATACTACTGGTGGTGGTGGTGGTGAGCAGTAGATGCTACTGTGTGTTGATCCGTACATGGCACCCTCTATGATCAAAAAGTTAATTTGGAGAAGTGAGGCCATCAAGTCTCAGAATGACTGCCTCTCAGATTTTTGAGAAATTAATATAACCATACTTGTTGAGGTTAGGGGAAGTGCTTCGTAACTGATGCAGATTCTAAAAAACAGTCTCTCAGACCTATATCAACTTCTATGTAATACTGATGTCTTCTTCCATCTAATCCTATGGGAAATAGTGTCCAGAGCATGGCTTGTCAATCCCAACTTGCTACATAAATGATCACAGTTGTAATTTTTGTGTTCTTCAAGGCAAATGTTAACTACTCTAACAGTCTGTCTAAAATAGGCTAAACTGCAGGCAGTAGCAGCTTTATACACTCCAGGATGTGTAAGAGGATGAAGTTGATTCTTAGGAGAATAGATCAAAACAGCCAGCTGAATGAGAGGTTTGAAAGTGTGTGTTGATGAAATTATAGAGATCACATTTGTAGAGAACTTTGACATCTAATGTACCTTTAATATACAGGATGGGAATAGGTTTTGTTGCAAATTTGTGTGCTGATTGCAGGAGGAATGGAAATTAGAAGAAGTAACAATTGTCTCCTGTTTCTAAATATGCTAGTAACAAGACTTCCTAATAGCTCAATATCTTTTCCATTTACTGAAAACACTCATAAAGGAAGGTCATAAAGGAAGTAGTCATACCACCATCTTTCCCAGCAGTATGGCATCCTCAAACACTGAAATAACAGCCAGCAAAGAAGGAAGATAAAAACTGAAGTTTGTTTTGACTAATTTTGCTAAAAATTTATCAAATTAAAATAGACCTCAGCTTTACAATCCACTACCCCAACTTTTACAAATGTTATGAATTTTCTAATATGGTTATGAAATGGCAGGCCAGAGAAGTGAGATGACTGGGATGCATATCCCAACTTTGAAGGTTTTGAATTTTCTTTGGAAAAGGCAATAATAACTGATTGAGATACAAGATGTAAATGACTGTTGAACTCACATAAAAAAGAGCCTATCACTTAAGAACTTATCGAAATGGCAAAGCAAGGAATCATCAAAGGGGAAAAAAAAAAATTTAAAGAGCCTAAATTCACTTTCACCTTATATGACAAAGACTTCCAGAGGCCTTTAAAAAAAAAAGACTGGTGTGAGAATTTGTAATGATGATCCAAATTTTGAAGATCTTAAAACAATGGTGAGGAATGCCTTATCATGCTACATAGAAATTTATTCAGAAAAGAAAGACTCATTAGCTCAGAAAAAACAATGAATTTTATTGAGGATCTGAACAGTAACTCCTATAACATTTCACTTTTGTATAATTAAAAAATGTGTTTCATTTCATTACTTAACTAACATTTTAGTTTGGTGGTTAATTCCATGTGATATATACTTAAACTATTTCCAGGAAGCTAATTCATGATACTGAGTCTATGGGAAATTAGTGAGTGATTTATAATGGCTCAGTTAACTACAGGAATCAATTAGATCTTAAAAGCAGGAGTGTAATGTATTGTATTATCATATCTATTACAACCCCTAATGGCTATACATCAGGAAATGGCAACAGTGATGATGTATATATACAATATGAGAAAAAACACACTAGTCATGTAGAATTAAAAATTAAGAAGACAAAGTCCAAGTGTAATTTTGATATCACATTGTTTGGTTGGTTTAGTTGTTAATAGTGCATCATAATTTATGACAAAATGTGCAAAGTCCACAAATAAAAACATATGTAAAACAAAATGGAAATTTTTGTATATATAAGGTTTGAGATGTATGAAGTATAAAATTTATACAACATGAGTTTTAAAACATTTCTACATATACATCATCAAATTCCCGATTTGTATGGGACATATAGAGTGATGTATGTGTCCATGTGGCACATCCATGCGTTTTCCTCAGTTCTCAACATGGAAGTGCTATATTATTAGTGTTTGATGATATATTTTTAGTATTTGAGTGGATGCTAATGCCTTACAGTTCGTAAATGTTCAAAGAGAAACAGATGACACTTTTAGCTTATCATGAGATCTATGAAGAGAAGAACAAAGACACTGTTGAGTCATCTCTTGATAGTTTCATAAGGAAGGGTGAATGGTCAAATTAAACATCCCCCTCTCCACTATTTTCTCATACTATTTAATACTGTATTATATTATTTTACATTAATAATTATAACTATATATATACACACATATATAACACATACACATATAAATGTATATATACATATATACATGGTCTGAAAAGTTCTAGGACTCGATCATAGATGGCAACACTATCGGCAAGGTTTTTTTTTTCTAAATTAGAACGTCTGTCATAAGCATCCATGTGAAATTGCAAGTCATTCTATCAAGTAGTTTGTTTTATACAACTGTCTGAAGCAAAAGTGTTAACTGTATCCCTAGAAATGGATAAAATTGAGTATCGTGTGGTTATAAAATTCTTTGTAAAGTTTAAAAGTAGCCGTACCAGGCTACTTTTAAACTTTACTTTTAAACTGCTGAGACTGTAGTCATTTCAAAAAAAGGTGTAGGATATATTTTGCATGAAGATTTGCATATGAAAGGCTTTGTGCAAGATGGGTGCTATGCTTGTTCACAGCATATCAAAAATGCACTTGCGTGAAAATCTCTGAGCAGTGCTTGGAGCGTTTTAACAAGAATAAAACTGATTTTGTGCATCAATTTATTACTATGGATGAGACTCGGATTCACCATTACACACCAGAATCCAAACAGCAGTCAAACCAGTGGACAGAAGCCGGTTGTTCAGCGCCAAAGAAGACAAAGTCGGTTCCATCAGCAGGAAAGGTCATGACATTGGTGTTTTGGGATGCTAAAGGCATTTTGCTTATTAATTATCTTGAAAAGGGCAAAACAATAACTGGGGAATATTATTCTAATCTTTTAACCAGACTAGATGAAAAAATTCGTGAAAAAAGACCTGGTTTGCAGAAAAAAAAAATCATCTTTCATCAGGACAATGCACCTGCCCACAAAAGTGTTTTGGCAATTCAGACCACCTCATATATATATAAATCTAATTTGTGTATGAATTCTGTAATTGAAACAATCTTTAAAACATGTTAATGCACTATAGCATACAAATACTACAAACATGTAAGCAATATAGTGTGATTAATGGGAAAAGAGATTAAATCTGACTTCTGCAAAATTCATGTTATGTACAGTTTGTGGGACATAACTCTTGTGTCTGGGACAGCTTGTAAACAGAATAAAATTTAATAAAATCAATTATTGTAGAAAGTCCCCTCCCCCCCTTCACTTGGTTATACATAAAATGAAATTGCCAAGAAATTATACCCGAAGTGTAAGCAAACAAAGTTTGGAAGTAAAAAATCTTCATGACTAGGCTACTTGTGTATAGAGGCTAATGACTACACATTAATTGCCATAGAATATGGGAAATGAATTCTGCATTGCTTTATCTTTAGTGTCTCTTCTGGGTCTGGCTCCCAATGATGAGACCTCAACAGAGGTTGAAACCAGTCTGAGTTGTGACCCTTCCCATAATGCATAGCATTATATGCCCCAAAAAGGACATATGTTTTGCATTATGGAATAGTAAGGTCATTAATGTGAAGTCATTACTTACACTTGGAAAAAAGATTAAACAAGGATATAATTTTTTGGTAAGTTTAATTTAAAAATAATTATTATAAAATTAATATTTTTCCCATTTGTTAATACTATATGGAGTTTTCCTAATAAAAATCCTGATAAGGTAACCTCATGAAACTTTTCACCTTGCTCCTTCACTTACTGCAAAGTTGGGTACCATACAGATTTATATATTATACTTGACAAGAAATGATTTCTTTCATTCATATTTTATAACAGCTGCACAATAAACTAATCACTACATGCACAAAATTATTGTATTTTAACATCTCATTCATAATATTATTAAACACGTCAGTTTTAAAGTTATGGAATTCACACTAAAAGACTAACTATGCTAATTTCTCTACTTCATTCAGCTGATTATCAGTATTGCTATCTGTCATAACTGGCTCCCATTGGTCGGTTAATAAAAATGTCCCCTTTTATCATTTGTCCTTGGAAATTTATTCCTTAAATAAATAATTTACTATGCTTATTTAGAAATTTAACAGCCTTTTATCAAACTCAGTTTGATGTAAAGTAGCACAAAAAAACTTTTCAAGCATACCAAGAGCTTATTTGAAAGGTTTCCTTGTCACAGAACAAACTGCATAGCAGGCTAATTTTTATGAACAATGACTACCTGAGAATTCTGTTAAAATTATTCATAGAATATGAACAATTTTAACAGAATGTTAACATAGTTTTCTGGAAGGGGGGGGGGGATTGTAATAGATTAAAAATAAATAAAAAATAACATTCTTAATTAATCAGTGGGCTTAATTACAAAAAAAATCAGTTATACAAAAGACAAAACTTGATGAATACATACCATGCGACTTATGTTCCTAGAAATCTAATTAATTAATACTACAGAAAAGAACAAGTAACTCATTTCTTTGCATTCTGTTTGGGATGCAAACAATCTTTATAAGAGCTGATGGCGAGTTGGGAGGCAAGTTTTTTTCATCTTGCAAGTTTCTTTGCATCCCACACAATATGCAAAGAGTTAAAATACTTACCAAGTAGTTTGTTCTGTTATGTACTGCATTTTTCGGACCATAAGACGCACCTTTTTACATAAAAAAATCAACTGAAACTTGGGGTGCATCTTATGGTCCAAAGGTAACATTAAAATACGAATCTTTACACTGTACAGAAGCTGTTAGCAAAATTCAATTACTGGTGCAATATGTTAATAAAATTAGTAAGTACGCCACTGAAGGTAGGTACCTAAGTTATCTCGCTGCATGTGGGCGAATCACCGATTTAGAGCATCAATAGTCATTAGTGTGTAAACAGATCCGCTTTTGTACGGTTCATTTGAATTATTTTTTATTATAAGTCATTAAAATTTTTATCTTAAAATTAGAAAAAATGAGTGTAAAACAAAAAAGACTTTTATATAACATGAGTTATAAATTAAATGTGATAAATTATGCAAAACAATATGGAAACAGAGCAGCAAAAAAGACATTTTGGTCCACCACCAACAGATAAAATGGTTCGTGAGTGGAGAAAACAAGAGGAACAATTAAAACTGCTATGTAAACACGAGAAAACATTCTGTTCACACCTAGAAAAATGGGAATTAGAAGTACAAATGAAAAACTGAGTAACCAATCATCAAAACATGGGAATATCTATGAAAATGATAATTTTTGAAGCGAAACGATGGGCAACTGCTAATGAAATTTAAGACACGGGTTATGCATGCATGCAAAAACCACTCTAGCCCAAAAAATGCCGCCGGCTGACTATGAAACTAAAATTATAGAATTCCATAGATTTGTCATATCAGCGAGAAGGAAATTTAACTTTGAGCTTAATCAAATTGCAAACATGGATGAAGTGCCTCTAACTTTGATCTTCCTTCAAATCGGACAGTAGATTCAAAAGGCATCAAATCAGTAGTGATCAAAACAACAGGTCACGAAAAAACTCACTACACTGTAGTTTTAGCTTGTTGTGCGGATGGAACAAAACTACCTCCCATGTTAATCTTCAAGAGAAAAACGTTACCGAGAGATGAAATTCCTCGTGGCATTATTATCCACGTTCAAGATAAAGGCTGAATGGACGACATGGGAATGAAATTATGGATACAAAAGATATGGGCAAAACGTCCAGGTGCATTGTTTAAAAAGCATGCAATGTAAGTGTGGGATCAATTCAGAGCGTATAAAACAGAATCAACCAAGAAGCTTCTAAAAGAAATGAATACAGAATTAGCTGTCATTCCTGGAGGCCTTGCAAGTCAATTACAACCCTTGGATGGATCTATTAATAAACCATTCAAACATTTTATGCAGGAAGAGTGGAACATATGGATGGCAAAGCCAAATCATGATGTTACAGCAACAGGAAGTATGAAACAGCCAACAATTTCAGAAGTATGTACATGGATGAAAAATTCATGGGAAGCTGTGAAAGAAGAGACGATTATAAAGTCATTTAAGAAATGCGGGATAAGTAATGTGATGGATGGTACTGAAGATGATGCAGTTTTTGAAGGGAGTGACAACAATAGCTCAGACGAAAGTAATACGAATGGTGACATTAACGAGACGAGTGATAGTACCGAGAATGAAGATGAGCTGAATATTGCTAATACAAATGATTGTAACAATAAATAAAAATTAAGTAAGAATTTGTAAATCTCTTTATATAATAATAAAATTTTTTTTTCTAAAAATCGTCTCATAAATTTGGAGTGCATCTTATCGTCCAAAAAATACGATAATTAACAAAACTCAGATGTGGTATTTAATATCACTAACAATCAGGTAGTAGATATTAATGTGATATTAATTTCCAATTGTGTTGCCTTAAATCATTCATAATTACAAAATAATATATATACAATATTCCTTAATATTAATGTCTTACTTTTAAGGAAAAAGTTTGAGTGGCATGTTAATTGTTAAAGTCCTCTTAGGAAATATTTTATAAGTTTTGACAAGTTACATAGCCTTTCTCTCTTGTGATTAACATGAAATTATAGAAATAATACCAACGCAACTGATGTGAAGTCAACAGCCTCCATATACGAGTGATTTTTGAAAGGTAAGGTAACACATTTTTTTTCTTAATAATAGTGAAAGGGAATAAGATAAAACATAGTGGCTAGATAGACCCATTAATAATGTTCAAAAAGACCACCATTGCATTGTAGTGCTGCTGTAACCGTGCAGCTAAATCCGGTTGCAAGATGGCAGCTATCTTGTAGGTGTGGGCCAAAACTGGTGTCCATGAAGTTATTTGTTTTTTTACAAGCATAAGGGGGTTCACCAAATGATATTCACCATGAACTGGTTGCTGTGGCAGGCAAAAAGGTGATGTCAAAGAAGCAGGTGTGTTTTTGGTGCAATGAATTTAAAACAGGCTGTAGTGACATTGAATATCGATATTTGGTGAGGGCATTCATCGAGCAAGACAGAAGACATTTCAAGCATTAAGGGAATCATTCTTGAAGACTGATGAGTGAAACTATATGAAATTGCACAAGTGGTGAACTTGAGTAAGTCCAACGTTTACGAAATTGTTCACGATGTCCTTGGCTTTCGGAAGGAGTGCTCCTGCTGGGTGCCCTGACAAGTGTCAGAGAAACACAAGGCAACACGAATGTGTCTGGAGAATCTGTTGTGATATAGCAAAAAAGGTGAGGATTTCCTTGCTAGCCTAGTCACAGGAGATGAAATGTGGGTTCATCACTTTACCCTAAAGAGCAAACAAGACTCCATGACCTGAAAACATCTACAATCAATGCACAGATTTACTGTGCAATGGACAAAAACTGAAAGCCGACATAGGATACAAATGACCAGGACTCCTGACAAACACACTATGTGCACCACTCGGGAGTGGATGCACTGTAATTGCTAGGAAACTGCCACATCCCCCCTCTTCTTACAGCCCAGAATTAGCGCCTTCAGATTTCCATTTGTTTAGGTCTGGAACCCCTAAAGAAACACCTTTCTGGAAGACATTTCACTATGGATGAGGAAGATCATCAGATGGTGAGATGTTGGTTACTGGGTGTGGGCATGCACTTCTTCAGTACTGGTATTGATAAACTGATCTACCTTTGGGAGAAGTGAATCAATAAATTTGGAGACTTTTGTGGAGAAGTAGTAAACCTTCACTTATTTGTTGGTGTATAATTTAACTTACTATTATTAAATATCCTTGAAAAAAAAATGTATTACCTTACTTTTCAGAAACTGCTCATACAAGTAACCAAGTCATGAAGATTCTCCATGCAAACTTTGCTTATGCTTAGGTAAAGGATTTATAGCAAAAATATAATTCCCTGTCTAGCATCATTTATGAAATTATGTTTATATATATATATATATATATATATATAGCCATACTCAATATTATCTAAATAATGTAATTAAATTCTTACATTTCTGTCAGTAGGGCTTTGCTTAGGTAGTTTATGCATTTCAAACAGGAGATCATCTCTAGCTCGTTCCAAATCTGCTAGGCTACAACATATAAAAATATTTTTAAATTTGAAAATTTTATAATAATTTAAGTATAATAACAAATCTAGAAGTTCAAAAACTGGAAATGGTCAAAAAAAAGTCAAATCCCATTCATGACCAACTGCTGGTACAGATTCAACCCCAACCATTTCCAACCAAAAGCATAGTCGACTTAAAACCATTGGTTAAGTTGATCAGATTGCATCTATAATGTATTTCAATTCATTCATTCAGGGGGTAGAATTCCAGATGATTAGAGTATAGCTCTCATAGTATTCAATTATAAAGAAGGGGAAATAAAAGTGAATGTGAGAATTACCAAGGAATTTCTCTAAAGAGTGTTTCTGGTAAAGTTTATGCAAGTATACTTGAGAAAATTTAAGAAAAATTGTGTGAGGGAAGCTTATAGAAGAACAAGCTATCAGGATCAGATTTTCACTTTAAGATAAATAGTTGAGAAATCAGGAGAATATAACAGGGATCTGTGCTTAAGTTTTGTAGACCTGGAAAAGGCATATGAGAAAATCCTGCAGTGGTATGGTGTAAATAGGACATTATATTGGATAACACAGTCTATATCTGAGTTCTAAGTCAGCAGTCAGAATTGAAGGAGGCACAGAGGAAGATGGTTTGATGTTACATCAGGTCTGAGACAAGGGTTCACATTATTTCCACTGTTATTCGTCAGATATATATGGACCACATTATGAAAGAAAGTGGAATTAAAACTAATCTCAAAATTGGAATTGTTAATCTCAGTTCTTTATACAGATGTTTTACTCCTAATTAATCCAATAAAAGTCTGCAGGATTCCCTGACTAAATTGAATGACTGTTATAATGTACTCGGTGTGAAAATCAGCAGTAAAATTCTGCAAAAAGACTGAAAACATCAACTGTATCCTGAATGAACCTACTAAAATATTTCAGCATTTCAAGCACGAGTATTAGTGAGGATGGCATAAATATGGAAACAGATAATGGAATTAGCAAAAATTGTATGGTAAGAAGTCAGATGAATAAATTTATATGGAGTAGGAGAGAAATTAATCAATACACTAAACCAGCTATATACAAGACAGTGTTCAAAAAGCAATTTTAATTTTGGATCTGAGAGGTGGATTAGAAATACAACTTTTGATCAAAGAGTGGAGACCACAGATATGAGAATCCTGAGAAAGATTAGGTAATTGAAGAGATGGCATCAATAGCAATATCATATTAAAAATGGGGATATCTGGAAAGAACTTTATCATGTTAGCATTCAGGAAGTTAGCAGAGCTTATTTCATGTGGTGTGGTATGATCACTTAAACAGAAACAGAGAGGGAAGGTGTTAAATCCTGAATGAAAGAGAATTTATTCTAAATTATTTCTTTCAGATCTAACAAGTAATAAAATTCCAGGAGCAATATTTGTACATTAGCAAAATTAAAGTTGATTGTGAATTATCGATAAAGTTCATAACTTAAATATTTTCCTTATGCCTTGTACTGTTATTAGTTCTTGTAAAGTTATCAGAACTTGAATATATGTAAGGATTATATTAGTGTGTGAATATCTGAGTCATAGTACTAGCGAACTAAGCAGATTAGGAATGAATGCCTGAGGCAGTCATGTACACAAGGACTGAATTGTGTGTGGAAGTTACCCATAAACACACTAGGAGTGATGGCACTGGGTGCAAAAAAATTTAGGTGCGGAGAGAAAGAACGTGACATCAGAGGGAGAACATCGCGACAAAGATATAATAGAGCTGGGTGATGCGAACTCTAGGCTTTTTCTCCCTTTTTTCCCCGTTGTGCTGGCCATCTGGTTCTGGAGTTCCCGTGGACAGTGGTAGGAGTACGATCTAATCAGATGATGTCGATAGGCAACCCGGCAGAAAAGACCTCAACTCTGCAGAGAATGCAGCGTAGACCGAGAAGTTATGCGGGACCATTTGATCTGATCGGGGCAGACCAGATTTGTCTACACCGAAGGAACCAAGTCGTGACAGAACCCGCAAGTCCGTTTTATTAGGAAGAGTTATGCAGATGCAGGATCAACAATCAATCTAGTTCTGGAGTTCCCGTGGACAGTGGTAGGAGTACGATCTAATCGGACGATGTCGATAGGCAGCCCGGCAGAAATCCAGTTCGAGTAAAGACCTCGACTCTGCAGAGAATGCAGCGTAGACCGAGAAGTTATGCGGGACCATTTGATCTGATCACGGCAGACCAGATTTGTCTACACCGAAGGAACCAAGTCGTGACAGAACCCACAAGTCCGTTTTATTAGGAAGAGTTATGCAGATGCAGGATCAACGAGACCAAGACATCCTACAAATGATCAAGGAGAAGGCCAAGGAATTCCAGAATTCCCAGTAAAGTAGTATCTTATTCAATTTACTTGTGTAGTGAGAGGAGTAATAGGAGTCTGAGAAATGAACTGATTAGTTACTAGATTTACAGTGCATGATAGGACTTTAGAAAACCAGAATCATAACGGGGAACCATAAAATTATAGGATTGAGAACTGTAAGGAATTGTGTTAAATGAATTATAGCATGTATAGTCTGTTAGTTCCTACTTCTGAGAATTGTTGAATGATTAGCTGGAAATGTTAAGCAATTATAAGGAGTTTAAACTTAGCTTTATAAGAAACATAGAATTGTGTAATGAGATGTGAAGAATGACCTGGAGATGTTTTGTTAACTAATAGCCTGCTTGATAGCTTTAAGTTTTTAACCACATAAATGTTATTTGTATCTTACTTAGTTTTCAATGAATAAATCCATTTTTGTCAATCAAATAGCCTGCCTGATCTTAGTCTCAATGCACCGCTCATGAAAATTTGAATCTGTGCGAAATTAACATAATTAAGATAACCACGACTGCAGAAAAATTTAAGATTTGCATGACATTAAAGTTTAGAACAGAAAACAGATTTAAGGAATAGTGCGCATTTCTGATTGCTAGATCCTTGACAATGAAATTTCTTCATCTAGAAATTTGGATGGCGCAGCATAATCAAATAATTTTTTCCTAAATTTGAAGAATGATTAACACCAGAATTGAAACAAAGGAATTGGCTCTTGCCAGAGGCAATCCCTCATCAGCTAAGTTTAGCACACTCTATCAGTAAATTAAGTAGTGGCCAAGAGTTGATTGCTCGACTGAGAAGAAATTATATAATAGTTAAGAAACATCATATAGAGGAACTATAAGTGAATTAAAGCATAAATATCAAAGATCCAAACCTACATACATATTTTACAGAAGACAAGCAAAGCAAGTGTTTTGTTTGCCAGGATGACAGGAAAAAGACCCAGACAAAGAACAAGACCTAGGTTGATTGACATAGTAAGATGTGCCTCCAAAGACAGAAATACAGAATCTGATGACATTGCAGTCTTGACAAATAGCAGATTACTATCGAGGAAAATTGTTGATAAGAGGTTAGTAAAAAATATTTTCATGTAGTGCTAATGTAATGTAATATTAGTTTTAGATGAAACAATGTGTATAAACTAAAATACACTGGTTTCCATAAATTAAGGAATAAAGACAAAAATCACAATAAATCAACAATTGTATTATGAATTTTTAAGCATTTAGGTAAAAAAGCAGTATGATATGAGGTGTGACAGAAACACCCAAAATCAAATGTAAATAAATAGTTTTATTAAGTAACAAGCGAGTGCATGATTACGATGGTCAAAAATAAGAGGTCAAAATGAGATTGTCAAAGTGACTCAATGAATGTGTCACCCCCTTCCTCACAGCAATACAGAATTCAAAATAATGGCACCCAGAAGCTCAAATGATAATAACCATTGCTCCTAAAAGAGTGCTTTTAAGTAGATTTTGGGAAGGAGATTAAGAGTAACAACATGTCTACTTAGAGCATTCTACATATGCACAACAGGATTAAGGTCAGGAGACCTACCTGACTAGTCCATATGTGTGATAGTCTCTTCTTGAAGATATTGGTTTACAAGCTTCACTCGACAAGGATGAGAATTAGTGTCTTGTAATCAGTGGTGAGCTATGGAAATTTTAACAAAGGGCTTGCATCGTCGAGCAAAAAAAAAGCTGTATTTCACACAAAAACATTTATTAATACAGCTTGTGTACAAATGCCAATCAAAAAGTATGAGGGGACAATCAACCTATAAAGGCTATCATTTTTAAACAAATATTTCATGATCTAAACATGAAATATTTGCACACAATCATCTGTGTTAATTTATCTTGCATAAAAAAAACATTTTTTAATTATCAAAATAAAATAAGACTAAAATTTCTTATAATCGCACATATGCAATAGTCCGCATTTTTTATAAACAAAATAAATTTCTTTTGTTTGCGATAGAAGTTTTTATGACAAACAATCTATAAATAATAAATAAATATTATCTAAACACAATAATATTGAAGTACATTATATTTCTCTTTTGTTTTTATACTTCAAGTGATAATCAACAGGACCAATCAAGGAGCATTATTTTATAGTCCTATTTATTTATATGCGATTACCAAAAGTGAATTCTTATTCGTAAAATGGTAGTAACAGTAACTATAATATTTTATTTAATATAATCACTTTGTTAGATTACTGTATGAGTTTTTCACTTAATATATTTCAAAAGATTATGGGGTTTTTTTCTTCTTTTTTTTGAAAAAATAAAAAAGTAAACAAGAAGAACAAGGTTCTCATGGAAAGGCTTAGATGTTGGTTATGCAATTTTTAACTAAATAATTTAAGGAAATTACAACGTAAACTAGGATATACATTAAAATCACGTTGTAATTTCCTTAAATTATTTAGTAAAAAAAGAACAAGGGGCTCTCAAATTTGAGAAAAATTTAACTAAGGGCTCGAGCGAGCCCCTTATAGCCCACCACTGCTCGTAATATATATCTCCCCTATCATACCTGCATATGGTTAAACATGGGGATCCAGGGTCTCGTCTCTATAAGTTGAAAGTTCAAGATTCTGCTAGGAAGCACATAGAAGTCAATGTGTTCACCTAATGAGATGCCTCCCCAAACCATCACGCTACATAAGTGTTTCTTTCATTGATATTAAAGGGATGATGTGTCCCTCGTAATCTCCAGATCAAAGCATGCCTGCTATTGCTTGTAGAACAAACTGAGACTCATCTGTAAATAACACAAACCCCAATTGGTCATGGGTCTAGTTAACCTGGAGCCCGACCCCATTTCACATGTTCTCTTCTGTAGCATGGAGATGACATGCAAAGTACCAATCACCTAGCATACAGACCACCTTTGTGAAGTCTTCTGCACACAGTGAAAGCAGATACCAATGTTCCAGTAGCTAATGTGAGGTCAGAACATAGATAATTCAGGATAGCACTCCTATTTTGGTGAGTAAGTAATCAGAGATATAGGTCACCCACTGTGGTTGTAGCCCATGGCCTTCACTGTATCTGAGATGCTGTTTTTGACTGTTTGAATGGTTCCACAGTCTGTGAACCGAGGAATGAAGATTTAGAAGTATCAAAAGAACATTTGGGTTATTGAGATAAAAAAAACAGGTGAGATTCTTTTAAACAATAAATATAAGATGTTATATTCAGGAAACAGTGATCAGGAAAAAGCAGAATCAATCAACACCAAACAGATAAACTTCTTGAGTGAGAGATAATTTCAAGTAGTTATGTGGATAAATTTCAAAATGAGGAACTGACAATGAAAAGTATTTGTCTCTATGTCCCAAATAAGGTTCTACTATGGTAGAAGTAAAGAAATTTTCGAAGTCATTAGAAAAGGAACAACTGACATAAAGAAAATGGAAAAACCAATCCTTGTTAGAGACATATATAGCAGGGGAAAAAAAAAATCCCAAGGCGACAAAAGGTCATGTTCTAAGAATTCTTTATAAATTATGATCAGGACTGTAATACTCCAGGATCTTAGCCTTAATATAATAATAAATTATTGATTAGGCTACCACTATTACTGTATTAAAAGATAATATGAAACTGTTCTCTGACCCTGAGGCCTCCAGGGAAGGAGAGTGTGAGGCAGTCAGAGATATGATGACTAGTCTGCAACAGTGCCACACACAGACATAAGGGTGATCGTGAAATTCCCCACAGATGTAATAAGCAAGTACAGCAGCTTTGTTAGGTCCAACAGATTTAGGTCCACTTCTAAATCTGTTTAGGTGTCTCCAGATGTGTCAAGGTAGATTGAATCCTGCAAGTTTTACAGTTAGATCTGAAATCAGATACTTGGCTGTTTGTTCCAGAGTCTTCTCCACTAGTCCTGAGAAACATCTGGTATTTCTACATGTCAGATGGGAGATCAGAAGATAAGGTGAACTAAAGGTGGGGAGATATCTTGTTATATGGAAAGGATGATGTTATTTCTTTGATGATTAGGTTATTCTCTTAGTAAGAATAGAGGAGAGATGTGGGAAAGATCTTAAAGCACCAGAAATGATTCTCATTGTTATATGTCAACATATAACAATTTGGAGCCAAAGTCAACATAGTGACTTTGGCTCCAAACTGGAGAGCAATATTCTGCAACTGGGAAGACCACAGCTGCTGTTCTAAGGGGAAAAAGCATTACAACACCAAGTTGTGCCAGTGAGTTTGTTTAAAATATTGTTCCTGGCAAATATCTAACTTTTTTCCCCCTCAAATGCTGTCAGTATGGGAGGCTGCGATCAAGAATAACACCAAGGTTACTTTCATGGATTGAAGTCCAGTTTGTGTTAAGTTTTCTCTGGGCCTCAGTTATTTAGATGGAAAGCTGAAAATAATATGGAGTTTTGCTGGGATTAGAGGATAATCCCCAGGTTTTGAAATATCTGTACAATGAGCAAAGATCTTTTCTTATTGTTTCCTCGAAGTGGCAATTGCTATATTGTCAGCATAGATAAACTGTTGACTGGCTGTTGGCGGGATGTCACTTGTATACAAGATGAAGAAAGTTGAAGCAAGTGAAGCAAAGACAGATCCTTGTGGCAGTCCTTTTTTTTTGTTTTTCAAATTCAGATGAACCTTTATTTTTCCACTAGAAAGCATTTATTCTAGCTGTTTTATTTTTTTAAAGTTTTATATGGTAAGGCTTTCTTCCATATGATGTCACAGGGTGATGTTAGGTCTATAAACACAGTGCATATTTTTGACTCATTCTGGTATCCTCACAACCCACATATCTTTTTGGTAAGTTGTGGGGGGTGGGGGCAAGATTTGTCACAGCAACTTCTGCCGGGTCTATTTCTCCAAAAATAGAAGGTGGCTTCTATTTTTGGAGAAATCCTAGAGAGGAAAATCCTTTCAAAAATTTTGTAAAGAGTGCAGAACAATGCTATAGGGCAGTGGTTATTACGGTTGTCATTTGACTTATAGGTTTTTGGCAAGGCTATTATTATCTTTCATTCATGCAAAAGTTTTGAGAATCATTTAACATTTATTATTGAGGAGAAGAAATTACACAGCAAGTTTTTTTGTTTTTATTCCAAGAGTCTTTGGGGCTGCATCAATTTCATCTAGAGTTACTGGACTGAAGTTTGTTGTAGATATAGGACTTGAGAAAACTTTTTCTTATAAAAGAGAATGGATCTTTTTTTTTTGGTATCTGTGGGCATTTTGGGGTTATTTATTTTTTTTTTTTTGTGCTAAAATTTTTACAATGCTCTTGGTTAACTATTCTTTTAATTCTATTAGGAGTGCTAGTGCCTCTCAGTCGACAGTGTAGTGACCAAGCCTTTTGACTTGATCTGGTAAAGTTCAGATTATTCATCTCTTCATGCTTTTCAATGAACTTTTCTACCTTTATTCAAGGATTTTATGAGAGCAGATGCAGTTTCTAGATGTGGTTCCTATTCTGCCAGCATACTACTCTCAGCTGACTTGCATGATGCGTAGATTTTTCTGAATCCTCTGAAGATGTGTCTTTTGCCAGATGAAATGAGGAGTTTAGTGAATCTTTCATAGTTATCAACTATAGGTGGAATTATGTTTATGTTGTTTTCAATGAATTCAGATTTGATAGGCTGAGGTGAAAGGAGTTTTCCTTCTATATCAGTGGTAATAAAGCAGAGATAAGGATAGTCTCTGATCCCCATCTTCCAGATTTGAAGCTATCATTAACAAACAACCTCCACATCTAGTCTGTCAGTTGCAGACCTGGCAGCAATCATTATTATATCCCCGTAACATACTGTGCAAGTTGAAATTTCCAAGTATGATGCCAAGAATGGACTGACTGAAGAAATGCAAGATCGAGAAAAACCTATGAGCATCTCAGAGGTTCAGAAGTTTTCTTTTCTTTTTTTTTTTTTTTCAGATTTGCTTTTGCACAGGCCATGTATTTCATCAGGTTTATCAGCGAGAAGGATGAAACTATAAAATGGTAATATTTTATTGTAAGGTGATGTGAGTTTGTTGTAAGGCAACATTGTCTACTTTGCAACTGCTAAGGATATCATTTAATACCTCTGATTTTGGCCTAATAAACTCCTTGATGTTCAGCTGGATAGTCAGGTAATTCCTGATTTTTTTTTTCTATGGTGATTAAAATAATTCAGAGATTAACAGACTTTTCAAATATAGCCCTCTGCCTAAGCTATGAATGCAAACCTTGTTTACCCAAGCGATGTTTGAATTGGTATGTATGCTTTGATGGTGTGTTCTCATTTTTTGTAGTGTCCATGATACCACTGTTGCCATCTGGACCCAGAAAGTAAGGTATTAGAAGTTGCTACTTCCTAGCTGGGGACAAGTGTGGGTGACTACCATTTCCAAAATAGAGGATGTTCTTAACATACAGCAGACACCTGTGCAGCCACATCTTACTTGTGCTGAGGTTGATCTTTGAGTACCTCCCCAGGGACATGCTTATTTAATGGCAGCATGGGGGGCACCATATCACAATGTGATATGGTGCCCCATGATATTGGTTCTGAGACATTTTGGTTTGAGAGGTCTTACCAAGGGCAGCTCCACTACCCTTGCTGGCAATGCAGATGTTGATCTGGGACTGCATATTCATCAGGTTGCCCTCTATATCTTTGGGAATGGGGGGGGGGGGAATCCACCACCACACACAGATTAGTCCAGTTACAGTTAGTTCTGCAACTATGAGTTAACTCATTCAAATTATATCAAATTATCTCATATCAGAGATTAATGAACTCACCCCCACCACACACACACACAAACCAAAAAAAAAATCTGACCAACTAAGATTCTGAAATAGATAAAAAGGAAAAAGGAAGAGGACAAAAAAATGTGTGTAACTCACATAATAATAAAAGCATATTAAAAAGATTTCAGTATTGAAATAGCAAGTATTCTATTGTTAAATTTACACAATACTAAAATTGTCAGGTTATATAAAATGCTGGTAAACTAACAGCTTAAGCAGTGTAAGTAAACCATTATCATGAATGTATAAACTATACCTTTACCTCTGATGGGCAAAAAGTAGCTTTCCATTGTCAATTAACTTGTAAGTATCTTGAACACTGTCTGGCACATTAAAAATGTGTTTCATATTTTCAACAGCTGCTGCATACTGAAATAAAATTATCTCTCATAAGCCATAGATTTAATGTTAACAACAACTTGATTTTTGTTATTTTTATTATTAAAATCAAATGTTCATTTTACCAACTGCTTATATTACAACTTAGGTTGGATTGGCTAAAACAGCAAAGACAAATACAATTACAGCATACTAAGTTAATTTTTTGCATTGTCAGATTGCATGTTTTTGCAGAAGGAAAAATCCCAAGTTTCCAGAAGGAAAAAACCTACCATCTCCATAGTATGACACCAACTGACTTGCCTTTAGCTGAAAATATGCAATACTAAATAATTGTAAGGCCTCTTGCAATTGGATTGCCTACTAAATTGAATTCCAAGATGGGATTCAAACCCTCAGGTCTTGTCTTCAATTACATTATAAAGATACTGCTCATATTACAAAAAGAAATTTAACAGATTAATATTGCCATTACACTGAAACTACTATTCTACCTGAGAATGCTTCATGCTTTCATCTTTTACATCTTGAAGTTTATCTAACAGATTAGCAATCACTTGGAATGTTTCTTCTACTTCTCTAAAGCTACAATGAAAAAACAAACATTAATTATATTACTACTGTGTGTATCCCATGTTGAGTGTATTTATAACAAAAATTAGTCAGATATAATAAGCTCAACTAATTAGGTCTGAAGGCAAAATTCAACAATACTTGCTAAATTACGATCAAATTTAGCATCAAATTTAGCAAAAAAATTATGATTTCAGATATGTGAAATCTAAAGAAAATTTTACATATCTGTTAACTTTGATAAGCTAAAAAACCATTATTAAGATAAAAAATCAGATATAATCACATTCTAATTTAATTAAGAGGTGCATACCATTACCATACTAATCTAAACATTAAATCAATTGAAGTGAGCATCTCACACATAACATTGGATACTATTAGCTTTATCATATCATGGACACAAATATAATTTTCAAGTTCAAAGTACAGTTAATTTTCAGAATGAATAATCAAAATCACAAAGTGAATTTCAAGAGAAAAGGTGAGCAATCCTTGTTATCCATGCTATTTACTCTTCAACAACCCATTAAATTCTCATCTTGCAATCAAAAAGATATCTATATAACTGCAATTCTACCAGGAACTTAAGGCAAAGAATTCTTACATCTGAATTTTTTTAATCATTCCAATGCATAAGTTTCCAAAAATCTACAGAGCAGTGTGTTATGAGAGGATAAGAAAGAAGTAGGAATCTGTCGATGTGTTTCTTGAATAGCTATTCCACCTATTCAAGAAACACAGCAATAGAGGCTATGAGTGAGAAAGACAAACAGCCTCACTCACTGCAACCTCCAGCAGTTCAAAGAAATGCAAAGGTGCTATTCTTCCCCACCCCTTTCAATAAATATGTCTGCCTATTTCACCTACCACTGTTCCAAAGAACATAAGAAGGTAGATGAAATGAAAGATAATAAGAATGATTTACTTCTAAACCGTGCAGTTAGCAGAGTGGCTATGCGCTTCACAACCATATGCCTGGGAAAGGAGTGTCCTGGGTTCGATTCTCGTCACCGACGTGAGGAGCTTAAGGATTTTTCTCAGACATAGCCAAGTTAGCTGGCCTTGGGAGTGACAGCAGGGTTTTGCTCCCCAGTTTAACTGGGGTTTTTCCTCCCACAAGCAGGCAAACCGGCCCTGTGAACACATACAGTCAGGAATACTTAAGACCGAGCCATAGGCCTGATTTGTCAGCTATGCCGGTCCCAAGCTCGGATAAAATTTTGAGAGATTGAGATGGTGCCATACTTTCCAGTAAAAAAGGGGCCTCACGGCCATTATATCATCATATGAATAAATAAAAAAATAAAAAAAACTTCTAAACCAGAAAGTAAATGGATGACAAGCAGCTTATGTTCTTAAAAACTTCAAGGGAAGGAATGATGGCAGCCAGTAGAGCACCAAGTATTTTTGGGAGTTTCATACACTAGCCCAAATGTGGGAACAGTAATACACAATCATACAGATTTGGGATTTATATTGTGTTAGCAGTTTCACAACTGAGAAGTAGTCTTAAGTAGAAAAGGATACCTATCTTTAGTTCATCAGTATCAAAAAAAAAAAAAAATCACATCACTACTTTTATCATACTTCTGATATGTACCTACAACATACAAGTAAAATATTTAGTGAATATGCAAGAGAAAAAAAAACATATAGAAACAGACAACAGAATAAGCAAACCTAGTACAGTACAGAGCCAACTCAATAAATTTTATATGGATTAAGAGAAAAAAATTGGTCCCACTTTATTGGAACTAAAACTTTTTTTGCATCTTCACTAAATATTTTACTTGTTCTATAGGTTTCCATTCAGGATGCAGCTAATGTTTATGTTTTTAATCATCATTAATTTCCTGATATGCACCCAAAGGGGTGTTCAGGTAACTATGAGAGCACTACATGATTAAGTCAATTTTACTCCAAATCAATCTATCACTTGTGAGTACTCCAATATTGTCATACCTAACATTTCGTGCTTCTAAGGTGCTTCTGACCAAATCAATCCACCTAGACCTTGGTCTTCCTCTGGGTCTCTTTCCTGCCATCTTGGCATCACGCACCTGTTTGGCTAACCTTTCTTTATCACCATTCTATTTAAGTGGCCATACCACCTCAGATTAGCTCTGCTGATACATTCTTGAATGAAAATAATGTCAAGTGTCTTTCTAATATCTTCATTTTTAATATGATTCTGCCATTGATGCCATCAGTTCACCTCAATAACTTTTCTCAGAACCCTCATATCTGTGGTCTCTAGTCTGTGATCAATTGTTTAATTTCTAACCCAACTCTCAGATTCATAACTTAAAACTAGTTTAAAAACTGTCTTGTATACTGCTATTTTGCAAATTGTTTTTTCACTTGGTTATACTATAAATTAAAGATGCCAAGAAATTATATTCTTGGTTCATCCTTTATCCAAGTGTAAGCAAACAAAGTTTGCATGTAAAGTAACTTCACGACTGGGCTACTTGTATATAGAGGCTAATGACTTCACATTAAATGCCTTAGTATCCCATAATGCAACCCACATATCCATATCTCTTTGTTTCTGATGCTGGGGGGTATATCACTTCTGTGTCTGGGTAGTGGCCTTTCCATAATGTACAGCATTATACAAGTCTGTAAGGATACAGCAAGAATAAGTGAAGCAGAAATAGGAAGGTACAGAACAGTGTTAGAAGAGAAACTTAAACGTGTGAACAAAGAAAAAAATTCAATTCTAAGAGTGAAAGGAGTAACGATGGCAATAGAAGACGCAGTTCAAGAAACAGTACCAAAAGATGAGAATATGAAGAAGTGGATTAGAAAAGAAACACTGAAGTTAGTACAGGAGAAGAGAATGTTGATAATTGTGAATTTGTGAATTGAGAATGCTGAAGATAAGAAGGGATACATCAGAACAAATAGAGGAGCAATATAGAAGAAAGTGTAATGAGCTGAAGAAAACCATCAGAATGGATAAGATGAAATGGTTAGAAGCCCAAATGCAATAATACAGAACAGTGCTATGGAGAGCACAGAAGTAGGGAGATGTACAAAATGATCAGAACCATTAATAAAAGGTGGCAACCAAAACAGATCACAATTAAAGATGAAAATGGCAAAATATTGATGAATAAAGATAAAATTACACAGCAGTGGACACGATGCTGTAATGAATTATATGAAGAAAAACTAGATTTAGATGGAGTAGGGAAACATTGAAGAATTGAAGCAGACTGAAGCTACTTCAAATTTGTGCTCTCCAATTTACCGTTATTGCAAGTGTTTTTCCATTGAAATTAATCAAACGGAAATCCAACAGTGGTTACCGAACAGTGGAATACTTCAGTACAAACTGTAAGTACCTATAGTGTATTAATCCAACTATTCTTCCAATTCTAAATCAGCCACGTGTAAGCGCACACGATGCCTATCGTATGCAGCAAAGATGGCAGCATCAAAAGCCAACGGCGAACAAGCACCACGTGTCTCGCCAGCTCAGTGCCTTCGACCGCCAACAACATACCTACTATGTGCTGCAGTTGCAAAACTGGTGTCATAGACAGAAAAAAGGGCATATTCTGAGAGTTCTGTTGCCACTGGTTGCACGCTTCCTGAGCGAAAATTGACAAAGCTGTGCAAAAGCTACTTATCGAAGTTAACCAGCCATTCTTCTGTTCGCTGTGCCTCCCTTTGGTAAAACAACTACTGAACATAGGTAAACGTGTCGAAAAACTCGAACAGCATATCAGTGCTTTAAATGAAACTTTCACCTCCAAAATACGGGCAGTCAAAACTAAGCTAGAACAAATTGAAAACCAGCACAACGCAAGCTCCACTCCGCCAGCGAAAGAACTTCGCAATATAATCACGGCAATGGAAAACGACTTGATGGAGGCTAGACAAAAAAAACTCAACGCCATCATTTTGAATTTCCCAACAGAAAACAGAAAATCATTACAAGAGGACATCAACAAACTTGCTGAAGAATGCGACATCGATTCTAAGAACATTGTTAGGTGCTACCGTTTCGAGCCTATAAATAAAAGGAAGGACAGTACGAACTTCCCGGTTCTAGTAAAAGTGACTTGTGACATGCCGATAACCTCATTAAAAATAATAACAGTGATCAACAATAAGTTCAAAGACACCTGCCCCCAATCGCGCATATGTGCACAACAAGACCTATCATTTGCACAAAGGGAACAAAGACGCCAGTTTCGAAGACAACTTGAAGGAAAAACGTCAAAATGGTGACAACAACTGGACCATTGACTACACACAAGATAAACTGGTGAAAAAACCAAGTGATGCCACTAGCAGCAAGGAGCCCAGCATAAAGGCACCGCATAGGAAATGTGCAAGATCCATGCGGTCCAACATATGACACACAAAACCCTACACATCCACCTCACCAACATCCATGGCCTAAACTCCAACCTGAATAGTGTCCACTACCACCTACAGTCTACCAAACCCCACCTACTCTTGCTGGCAGAAACACAAATCTCACCTCCCTGCAACACCACTTATCTCAATCTCCCAAACTACTCACTCTTCAACAACTTTCATCCCAAGGGTGGTGTCTGCGCATACATCTGCTCTAACATACCTTGCCAGAGAGCAGCCAACCTAGAATCACCCAACTTTGACCTCCTTTGGCTGAAAATATCCCTTCCACACTCAGTCCAATTCATCTGCTGTCTCTATCGCTCCCCCAACACAACCAACCACTCTGAGCTCTTTAATTTCCTCTCTCTAAAAATCGACTTTCTCCAATCCCATTTTCCCAACAGTGAAATCATCCTCCTAGGAGATTTCAACGTCCACAACACTAGCTGGCTTTTCTCTTCCAGCTGTACAGATCTTGCAGGCAGAGATGCCGAACCATTTGCCATCACTAACAACCTTACACAACTTGTCCAGATGCCAACCAGAATACCAGATAACCCAAACTACTCCACAAACACCCTAGATCTCTTCCTCACCAATAAACCCTCCAAGTACAGTGAAAGTAGTGAGCCCCTTGGCATTTCTGCCTACAACCTAGTACTCATCTCTTCCCCCATGCAACAGCGTTTACACAGACACTCCCACACAAGAGCAGTTTGGCACTATAACAGTGCCAAGTGGGACAGCCTCAGCAACTTTTATGCCGCATTCCCATGGTTGGACTATTGCTTCTGGCGTTCCAACCCAAACATATGCACCGAGCTTATTTCCAAAGTAATCCTTACCGGCATGAACACATACATTCCACACAGTACCCTGAACTGCCATTCCCTAATGAAACCCTGGTTCTCCAAAAGATGTGACAAGGCTGTAGAGACGAAACACCACACATATTACAACTGGCTGAAATCAAGAACCCCCCATCCTCCTTCAAAGCTTTCACCGAAGCCCGTAATAAATGCAAAAAAACAATCAACACTTCCAAAACAGAGTTCAAAAGAGCAAAAAGCAGGAAACTAGCAGCCTGTCCAAATGGCATCCGAGCCTTTTGGTCTCTCACCAAACACCCTAGATCTCTTCCTCATTACGCCAAAGCAATTGGCCGTAATGTCTGCCCAACACTATTCCGAATGGTTGCTTCAAATGCATGCATAACTGACAATGGTAAATGTTCCCCAACCATTCCAGACACCTGACATACAATGCCCCCCCCCCCCCAATATCCTTTTGCCAGGATGAGATCAGAAAAATAATGTCCAAATTAGACACAAAAAAGTCTCTTGGTCCCGATGGCATCCCCCCCCCCCAATTGTTCTGAAAGTTTGTGCTCCAGAACTGACTCCTATCCTATGTTACCTATATACACTCTCCTACTCCACTGGAATCTATTCCACAAACTGGAAATTGGCCTATATTCAGCCCATCCCCAAGAAGGGTGACAAGTCACTACCATCCAATTACCGTCCTATCTTGCTTACCTCAGTCCTGTCGAAGGTAATGGAAAAAATCATCAATTCCCAACTCCTACACTATCTTGAAGACACTCACCAAATAAATGACAGCCAGTATGGATTCCGCCACTGCTGATCAACAGTAGATCTACTCACATATGTCACCCATCTCTGGACGAAGGCTATGGAGAGGTTTGGCGAATCTCAAGTGGTTGCACTAGATATCTCCAAAGCCTTTGACCGGGTCTGGCACAAAGGCCTACTAGGCAAACTACCATCATTCGGTTTGACCGAATGATGATAGTTTGCTTCTGTAGGTGGATCCCCAGTTTTCTGTCTGGATACACACTCTGTGTGATGGTGGATGGCTCCCTATCCTCTCACCACTCAATTAATGCTGGGGTCCCACAAGGTTCTGTCCTCTCACCAACCCTCTTCCTGCTATATATCAATGACCTACTGCAATTGACCTCCAACCCAATACACAGTTTTGCAGACAGCACACTACACTCGCTTGCATTTGATAAGCCTTACCCTACACAACTCACCTCAACCTACAGAACATCAACCACCGCAACGCTCAACTCTGATCTCCAAGCCATCCTTCAATGGGGTTCAGATAACCTCATAAAGTTCTGTACTATTTCCCATAAAAAAGAACCATTTTTTCCCAATATCCTTTTTAATGATACCTAAATCTCCAGACAGTTTGAGATCTCTCCTTGGAATCACCCTCACATCAAACCTCTCCTGGCATAAACATATCTCAAACATTGCATCCTCGGCCTCAAAAAACTAGGATTTCTCTTTTGCTCAAGACATTACTTCACCCTCGAACAGCTATTAATATTATACAAGTCACAAATCTGCCCAACTATTGAATACTGCTCTCACATATGGGGTGGGGCCCCAAAAACCTCTCAAAATGCTTGATTCAATACAGAGGAGAGCAATTAGACTTATCAATGATGCATCCCTTATCAACTCCCTTCCCCCTCTTTCACACAGACGTATGGTCTCTGCAGTATATATTCTACAAATATTTCCATGGGAAATGCTCATCGGAAATATCATCAATAATTCCTCCGTTCAGTGCTAAACTCATTGGAACACGTACAGCTGCTGCACAACATCCCTTCACAGTTCACCTAGAAACAAACAGAACAAGTTTCTTTTTCTCTTCCTTCATCCCTGCAACTGCTACACTGTGGAACAGTCCCCCACCTACTGTGTTTCCCAAAGAATACAATTTAAAGTCATTCGAATCAAATGTAAACAAATTCCTCCTTTCCCAACCCAACACCCATACACAGTACTAATGTACTATAGGTTGGCCAACCAACCTCCTGTGTATGGGCTCAACATTAAAAAAAAAAAGTATCCCCACTAAGCAATAAGTATGACATGGACATTTTAAGAGGAGCGGTAGAAAAAGCAATAGGATGGTTAAAATACAACAAGAGTCCTGTAATGATAACATCATTGGAGAAATGATTAAATATGGTGCGAAAGTATCATTGTCGAAATGCAACAACTATGTAATATGGTTGTAATATATAATAAGGAAGGGAAAATTCCAGAGGAATGGGAGAAATCAATATTAGTGACATTATATAAGAAAAGAAATAAGCTAGAATGTAAAAATTATAGAACAACTGCTTTGACAAGTCACCTTGGTAAGGTGATGATGATATTATACGGGAACCTCAATGGAGTCCGAAAACTCATTCTATCATACCTCTCCATGAACCCATTAACAGAAAAAGCACTCATAACTGACTCTGGCAACCCTTCCACTCATTCACCATTCTCCAAGCAAAAAATCTAGTCCTCACACCCCTACTGACCCACACCTTTATTCAACTTCAGGAATGATCCATTGTTCTGGTCCCTCTAGCACAGGGGTCACAAACTGGCGGTCCATGAAGGCTTCATATCTGGCCCACAACCTTAATGATTTCTTTTCTAAAAATTAATGTTTCTAACATCCTGCGGGGATTAAAACAGAAAAAATTCTAACTTCAAAATGTTTTATGACAGCTTTAAACAAAAGGAAAACTTAATACTACAATTCTTTGTACCATGTTTCTATCATCAAATGTTGGCAACACTGAATGGAAGTTACAGGTTACTATTGTAATATGATAATGTGTTAATAAAAAGTTACCTCAATAACTTATATTTTTTTGCCCATAACAATGTCTGAATTTAAAGTTAAAAAAAGAAAAATAGATAAAGGCAGAACTTTTCAAGAAAAATGGGAGAAGACATTTCTTTGTGGAAGTAAAAAATATTCCAACATGTCTGATATGTAGACGAAGTGTTGCCATGGTGAAAGAATATAACCTAAAATGCCATTATGAAACAAACCATAAGAACTGTGATAAATATACAGAAAAGATTCATGATAAACTTAAAGATTTAAAAAATGAACTGAAGTTTCAATAGAAGATATTTTTGAATATTATCACAACAAGTGATGCTGTTAAATGTAGTTTGTCATAAAAAAAAAATTGCTCGGACTTCAAAACCTTTTACTGATAGAGAATTTATTAAAACTTGTATTTTAAGTGCAGTCGAAATCATATGTCTGGAAAAAAAAGCAACATTTGCAGAGCGTGCTGAAGATATAGCAGAGAACTTCCAAGATATATTGCATGAAAAAAATAAAGAGTTTTGTAGCGTTTTCCATTACAATTGACAAATGTGCAGGCAATATTAATACTTCCCAGTTAGCAATATTTATTCATGGCGTTGATGACGATATGAATGTGACTGAAGAATTATTGGTGGTGCCTATGTCAGGAACAATGACAGGAAATGACTTATATTTGTGTATTGAGAAAAGTCTTGAAAATGCTCAAGCAACTGGTCAAAATTAGTAAGAGTGACTACAGATGGGGCTCCTGCTATGGTTGGTGTTAACGTCAGACTTGTTACAAAACTTCAAATGAAAAAGGAAATGTTCTGCAAAGACAAACTTAAATAGTTTCATCGCATAATACACCAGGAGTCACTTTGTGCTAAAAAACTAAAGATGGAACATGTCATCAGTGTAGTAATTAAAACAGTAAACTAGATACGCTCTCACGCCTTGAATCATTGACAATTCAATGCTTTGTTGGATGAACTGGATTCACAATACAACATTTTACTATATTATTTTTTACTATCCAATCCCACATCAGTTTGCTGTGGGATTGGATGGTATAACAGCTCGTGTCGTATGTGAAGCAGCTAAAGAATTGTCAGTACCCTTAACCATTTTGTTTAATTTGAGTCTCGGGTCTGGGTTAGTCCCAAGGGGGTGGAAAGAGGGGAAAATAGTTCCACTGCATAAAGGAAGTTCCAAGACTGCTGTTGTAAATTACTGACCAATTAGCATATCAGGAATCATTATCAAGGTCTTGGAGAAATTAGTCAAGAGAAGAATACAGGATTGGATAGATGAAAATGGGAAACTGTATGGGAGACAACATGGTTTTGTGAAGGGTAGATCATGCATCAATAACTTGCTCACGTTTTATAACACAGTGACGTCAGAACTGGATAAGGGTAATGTGTTTACAGTGATTGTACTGGACCTTGCCAAGGCTTTGAGAGGATACCACATGGAACTCTAATCAGTAAACTGGAGCAGATGGGGATGGATATAGGTTGGTGAGATGGATAGGAGGGTGGCTGATGGAGAGATACCAGAGACTGATTTATTTAAGAATTGAGTGGAAAGACGGCTTGTGACTAGTGGTGTGCTGCAGGGTTCTGTTCTTGGACCACTACTTTTCAATTTGTTCATTAACAATATAGGAAAGGATCTAAGAAGAAGTGTTCACTTGTTTGCTAATGATACAAAGTTGGGTAGAGCAATTGTGAGTGCACAGAATGTCAAAATTTTGCAAGATGATTTGGATAGGTTGGAGGGCTGGGCTAAGGAAAATGGATGTCAATTTAATGTGGCAAAGTGTAAGGTTATGCATTTTGGGGTGAAAAGATTAGCAGCATTATATCACATTGGTGGAACCATACTCCAGGAGATTGATGAGGCCAGGGATTTGGGAGTGTTGGTGGATAGGGAGTTGAAGTTTAGGGGGCACATCGCAAAAGTGGCTAAATCAGCTATCAAATCACTTGGCTTCTGAAAAATACTTTAACATGCAGAGACAAACAAGTTGTTGTTCCTCTGTATCGAGCCTTGATAAGACCCCACTAGACTACTGTGCCCAGATATGGGCGCCAGGGTTTCTTCTTGATGGGGAGAAGGTGGAGAGGATCCAGAGACAAGTGACCAAGATGATAGCAGGTCTGTGGAATGAACCTTATGAGAACAGGTTGAAGATTTGTGGGTTGCAAAAATTGGTTGATAGGCGGAAAAGGGATGATATGATTGAGACATTCAAATTACTGAAGGGTTTCTATAATATTAATCTGGAAGATATTTTTGAGAATAGGATTGGTGGTGGGAGGACTAGAGACTATACATGGAAGCTGGGTGCAAGAATGTGGTTAGCAGGGGTGTTAGAGCTAGGTTTTTTACTTGGAGAGTGGTGAATGAGTGGAATAAGCTGCCAGAGTGTGTTGTGGGTGCTATGACCGTGAATGAGTTCAAGGTGAGGTATGATAGATACTGTGTGAATGTAGAATAGTTGTTCTTGACATGATGTTAGGGCCTCCCTCGATGAGTCTGTCGACTCCTTGGAGTTGCCCGAAATAATAATAATAATTATGCGGAGGTTAGGTGGCTTAGTCGTGGCACTGTTCTAAAAAGATTTTTTGAACTCTTAAAAGAAATTGACATGTTTACCTCATCCAAAGGAAAATTGATTCCTCAGCTCACCAATGAAGATTGGTGCAAAGACTTGACCTTTTTAGTTGACATAACAAGCCACTTAAACACTTTGAATACTGCTCTGCAAGGACCTGAACAGTTGATATGTCATATGAATGATTCAATTAAGTCATTTCTGGCAAAACTCTATCTTTGGCAAACCCAGATAGCAAAGAATAATTTAGCTCACTTTCCTACACTTAAATTGATTTCAAGAGATAATAATGATGCTGAAAAGCACATTCCTCAAATTGAAGAATTGAAAATTGAATTTAAAAAAAGATTTTCTGATTTCAACCAGTTTGAAAATGAATTATTATTATTATTCAGTTCACCTTTTTTGAAAATGTTGACGAAGAATTACAAAAGGAAGTAATTGAACTCCAGTGGAATAATAAACTAAAAAATAAATATAATGAAGTTGGCATACCAAATTTTGATAAATACCTTGGCAGTAAATATCAAATATAAAATTTATTGTGCAAAAATGTTGTCAATCTTTGGAAGCACATATGTATGTGAGCAATTATTTTCAATTATGAAACTTAATTAGTCAAAGTTCTGCTCACGGATAAAAGATTCTAGATTAAATGCAATACTTCATATTGCAACACAAAAATGAAAAAGCAAATATTGACATTAGTACAGAGGAAAAGATGTCAGGTTTCAGGATCAAAATCAAATTAAAAAAAAGGACTTGTAAATAAAAATCTTTATTTTTGTAAGTCAAAACGATGTATTTAAATAATTTTCTTCAAGTATGAATAAAATGTAATTGAACTAATATTTTCTAAACCTGTTATATTTTAAAAATTTTAAATGGTGTGTAACTGTTTAAGTAAGTCGTAAAGGCTAGGCAACAAAAGGGCCTTTGTTAGAACCTTTCTATTTTTAGTTTATGTTTTGGTTCACAGAATAATATTGAATACGACCTGCGTCTGATATACATCAAATTGACTGGCCCTTTGCTGCGTTTGAGTTTGAGACCCCTGCTCTTACCAAATGCTGAAACATTTCCCCTGCATCTATCCTAATAAAATCCTTTAAGCAACTTAAATGTTTCTATCATAATCCCCTCTTTTTCTCCTATCAATCAACTTCTGCAATTCAGCACACCGTCAATCTATCCTCATAGGGCAAATTCCACAGACCACTCACCATCTTGGTCACCTGTCTCTGAATCCACTCCACCACTTCCACATCTCCAAGAAACCCAGGGGGACTAGACTTGAGCATAGTAATCCATATGTAGCCATATCAAGGCTTTATAAAGAGGAATTAACTTCCTTATCTCTACTTGTTAATGTGTTCTTCATTAGCCAAGTAATCTTATGTGCTACTTTAGCAATATGCCCTCTAAACTTTAGCTCTCTGTCAACCACCACCTCTAAATTTCTAGCTTCATCGATTTCCTGGAGTACAATTTCATTAATGTGGTACATAGCTGGCAATCTATTAATCCCAAAATGCATAACTTTACATTTCTCAACATTAAACTGATACCCATTAGCTTCTGCCCATACTGACAGCCTATTTAAATTGTCTTGCAAGCTCTCCACATTGGCATGATTAACTCTTACTCTACCTAATTTCACATCATCAGCAAACAACTGAATATTTCCTTTCAGGTCATTTCCTATATCATTTATGTACAAATTAAACAGCAAGGGTCCCAGCACTGAACCTTGTGGCCACCACTAATCACCTGTTTTTGCCTCAATTCTGCCCCTCCATATACCACTTTCTGATATTTATCCAGCAGCCTCCCTCTTATCCACTTAACTAGTGTCATATCTGTCCCCATAACAGTGTTCCAAGTGGTATTCTGTCAAATGCCTTTGCAAAATTATCGTATAGTCATTTCCTTTATCCAACTCAGCTGTTACTCTATTATAAAAAGTTAGTAAATTACTAAGGCATGACCAACCCTTCACAAAGCCATGTTGAACCTCATACATTATCATATTTTTATCTTCCCATTCTTGAATTATCTTTTTTACCAATTTTTCTAATACTTTTACCACCATGCCTGAGATACTGATTGTTCTATAATTTGCTACTGTAGTCTTAGAACCTCCCTTATGCAAAGGAATAATTTTACCCTCTTTCCACTCCCTTGGAACTCTACCAGAGCTGAGGATTAAATTAAACAGCTTAGTTAACAGCATTGCCAGTTCTCTTGCACATTCAAGCAAAACCCTAGCTGATATCCCATCTAATCCCACAGATGTATTTACATTGAGATTCAGCAATATCGTGAAGACCTCCAATTGATCCACCTATGTTCCCACATTTGTGTCTATCACATAGGTTAAACAGTAACCTCACTAGGAAGATATATGCTTACAAAGTAGTCACTCAATAACTCAATTATTTTATCTGCTTCCGTCTCCTTGTGACCATGATCACTCATTAAGGTTAATCTTCCATAGTCATTCTTCCTCTTACTTGCCACATAACAAAAGAACTCTTTCAGATTTCCTGGAACACAATGTTGTCAATTCTTCTTATAATCTGATTTTACCTTCCTAGGCATGCTAGTCACCTTTCTTGACTGAGCCTTGTACTGTTCATGAGTTTGCTGGTCACCTTTCTCTTTATATACTTTCCACAGCATTTTCTTCTTTTGCAGCTCGTGTGCTTAATGATATTACTCATCCAACTCCAACCTGATTAACCCTCCTTACCTAAGGTATACAATTTAATACTGCTTCCTCTATGACCCTTAACTATATCCCATGCACTACTAACATTCTTACCTTGCAAGTGTTTAATACCATGGAATAGATTTAAGCTTCTTCCTAAGCATGTCATAATCACCTGCCTTGTAGTTCCACAAATACCCCCTTCTTGATAGAATATTCCTCATGTTTTATGATTTCCCAAGTCAAGACCACATGGTCACTTTTACCAATCGGAGACAATGTTGTCAACTTGGTTATGGATAGCTCTTCGGATCCTATAACCAGTCCCCACATGCCTTATAATTATCTCTCAGCAGATATATAAATTCTATTTCCTTTCTGCCATATGATCTTTCACTTCCTTCCAGTCTATATCTCCATAGTTGAATTCCCCCCATAATAACCACTCGACCTGTACTCATTCTACTAATTTTGTGATGCATGCCTTCCAGATCATCTATGGAATTCCCTTTCCTACAGCAATAACCAACTGTATATTTTGTCTTACTGGTCTTAATCTTACAGCAGATTGCTTCAAATGAACAGCCACCCTCCTATTTTCTGTTCTTTTTGGTTGCAATTCATCTGCTATCATCAATAGTACTCTTATCCACATCCTATCTTCCCTGAAAATAGGAAATCCTTCACATTCAATCCCTGTAACTACTTCATCTGCTGTTAACCAAATCTCAATAACTTTTGCTGAGGTTACACTAATCAATGCCAAAAACTCATCCCTCTTGTTCCTGATATTTCTGGCATTAGTATATAAAAACGGCAATATCCCTTTATTCTCTCCCACACACACCTTTACTTTCTGAATTGACTAACCTATTCAATATTTTTGCTTAAGATACTAGATTTCTCACTTGGTGTCATTCTCACACTCACTTGCTTCATGGTTGCCTTCACACAAACTCACTTGCTTCCATCCTAATTTCATAAGTTTTGCATGTCAGCATGTTTAGTGCTGACAAAGCTCTCTCCAGACATGTAACACCAAAACCATTCGTATGCCATCTACATTGTACAAATCCTTCTTTCCGTCAAACAGAGATCCACAGTCTACATCATTTCTTTTGCATAATCTACGTATAAACTCATTGGCTATCAATGCCCTCCTCCTCAGTTCGCATCTATCATAGCATGTTAGGAGACTTACAATCTTTGCCTTTTCGCTCTTCGGTTTTGCCTCTTCTAACAACTCCTTTACATCCTTCCTCAAAGAATACTTCCCGCCTCTCAAATCACTGATATCAACCAAGACAATCATTTCCTTCGACTTACCTTTTTGCATCTAGATGGCATGGCTAACATTGTGAATTTTTGAACCCAGGAAACACGATTTTGAAATACTTTCATTAAGTACTCCCATGATTATTGATTCTCCAGACATAATTTTCTCCTTTACTTGTTTTTTTCAGTTGGTCTTTATTATTCTTTTGGATCACCTGATTTCGTGCAGGTCCTAGGAAGGATAACATTTAAGCGCACTATTTCTTTATTAATATCCATTTCGTTCTCATCTATTTCCACAGCCACACATTCGATATTATTAACAGCGTTTTTCATCTTATCATCAATATTTGTTGTGTTCTCATCACCTAACACTGAAAATACTTAATACATATTCTCTCTCCAGTTTCAATTCCTTCCACATATTCTTTAATTTTCTCGACGCATACATTTCGTATACACTGCACTGAATAATATCCCACAAATTCAAATCACCAGACAACATGGTCTTTTCCGCTACTGTTTGCCACTTTGGTGCCATGCTCAAAAAAAATGATACTGACAGAAAGATTGAGAACACAATTGGAAGCATATCTTGCAGATGAGCAAGTAGGATTTAGGAAGGATAGAAGTACAATTCAACAGATTTTGACAATGCGGTTAATAGCAGAGAAAGCTAGGAGAAAAAATATAAACATATATACTTGCTTTGTTGATTTTCATAAGGCATTTGACATTAGGAGTGCTAGAATCCTATGGAATTGAGAGAAAACTAACAGCTATATTAAAATATGTTCATAAAAATGCAGTTGCAGCAGTTAGAATAGGTGATAATTTGGGGAAATGGTTTTAGAACAAGCAGCAGTACTAGACATGGGGACCCAACATTAAGTATTTTCATCTCATTAGAAAGAGCAATGGATAAAATGGAGGAAGATGCAAAAGGAATATCAGTACATGGGATGAGAACTAACTATCTGAGATTTGCAGATGACATTGTTATTACTGAAGAAGATGAAAGAGAACTACAAAAAACATTGAAACTGATAAATGAGGAAGGGAAGAGATTTGAACTTATTATGAACTTGGAAAAAACAAAGATAATGGTATTTGGTGAGAAGAACATGAAAAAAAAAGATACAAGTGGATGGAATTGATATAGAAATTGTAGAACAATTCACATATTTGGGAAGTAGAATGGCATATGATTTGGACTGTAAAAAAGAAATAAAGACCAGGATTACAAAGGAAAGGACAAATCTGAGGGTCATGGATAACATCTGGAAAAGTAAAGTGATCAGCCTGAAAATGAAACTAAGAGTACTAGAAACATGAATCTTCAGTGGTGTACTGTATGAATCTGAAATGTGGGTAATAAATAAGGAATCTAGAAAAAGAATTTTGGCATTTGAAAGAACTTGTTAGAGGAAGATTCTAAGAATAGGATGGGTACAAAAAATTACGAATGAAGATATCTATTGGAAGATACAACAAAAGTAGAATGCAGAAGATTATACAATGGAAGTCGCAATTATTTTGACACATCTGCAGAATGAGTGAGGACTGGAAGATAAAGACATTCATGCTTGGTATTATGGATGGTGTAAACAGAAGAGGTAGACCATATAGAGAATGGATAGACGACATAAAGGACTGGTGTGGAATGGGTTTACAGAACTGTGACACTGTGCACTGGACAAAGAAAGACAGAAGAAGATAGTGAAAGAGGCATCGGACACCAATGGGCAGTGACAGGGCCAGTCCGAGAGTATCTGATGCCCCTAAGCAAAGAAAATTTAGAGCCCCTATACATTCTCTCTCTATATATATTTTGTCACACTCACACAAACACACATACACCTACACATGTAGATATTTATAAAACGCCCTTAGGCGATTGCCTAGGTTCGCCTAATGATAAAACCGGCCCTGGGCAGTGAGCCCATGGTTTGTAATGATGATGATGATGATGATGATATGGAAATATATGAGTTCTGTATTACTTCAACCTTGGTATCACATCTGGGTCTGGTTCCCATTGATGGGACCTCAATAGAGATCAAAACCGGTCTGGGTAGTGGCCATTCCCACAATACATAGCATTATACATATCCATAAGGATATGTACATTGCATTATGGAATACTAAGGCAATTAATGATCATTAGTGTTTGAAAGGAAAAATACGCATAAGAGTGGGAGAGTTTCTGAAATGAAGGAAAGAGTGTTGTATGGTGACTCGTTACTAAGAGGAGTGATAGTTGGGAGTTTAATTAAATCGTACTTACCGGGTGCGAAATTTAAGGATGTAAGTGAGCGTATTAGAGTGCAAAAACAGAGAGTGAAAGAACTGATAGTTGTGGCAGGTACAACTGAATTGAAAGGAGATAAATTTTTTATGAGAGAGAACTTGAAAGTATTGTTAAAGGTAGTGAAAGAAAAGATTGACAGAGTTAGAATGGTGAGTCTGTTGCCAGGGTATGACAGAGAGGAGTTTAGGAGGGCCATAATCGCAAATGCCATTATGCGCAGGTTATGCAGACGGTGTGGAATTCGTGGACGTGTGGAATGAGTTTGATGGGCAAAAGGATTTATACAAGATGGATGGTCTCCATTTGAATGGATTTGGTGTGCGGAGACTGGAAAAAGTGTTGCTGAATGAAGTGAAAATGGATGTGCAGAACCAGGGAAACTAGAACTACCAGGGGGGGGGGGGATATGCGGACATCAGTGAGACAGTTGAGTGTAAGAATGTATATAATATACCTGAGCCAGCACTAAGGACAAAAAATCGGAATGGGTTAGTTAGAATAACACATCAAGATAGGGGTGGGACAAAGGGATCACTGCATTTCATATATACTAATGACAGGAGTATCAGGAACAAAAAGGAAGAATTTTTGGCCTTGACTGACTCCTCCTGGCCACAGGTTATTGGCATTAGTGAAACATGGCTGACGGAAGATGATATAGTTAGTGGGATAGAATGTGTAGGTTATAGTGTGTTTAAGAGGGACAGAGAGAATAAAATGGGCGGAGGAGTGTTATTGATGATAGCTGATGAACTGCAACCAAGGAGAACTGAAGTTGTATCGCAGGATAGTGAAAAGAATTCATTTGAGGCTATTTGGTGTGAGACTGAGACTGGCAGAATAAAATATACAGTTGGGTGCTGCTATAGACCAGGTGATGGAATAGATGGTGGAGATAGTATGCATAGGGAAATTGATGAAATGAGTGGAAGGAGGGTAATTCTTATGGGAGATTTCAACTATGGTAACATTGATTGGAAGGAGGAGAGGACACATGTGAGGAAGGAAATGGATATTTTATTCAATTATTAAGGGATAACTATCTGAGACAGCATGTAATTGAAAATACTAGGGGTGCGAGAGTGCTTGACCTGGTAATAGCATCAGAGAATGGTAAAAGCAACATAGTGTAATGAATATGACCATGTGCCACCTATTGGTGAGAGTGATCATAAGGTCTTGACCCGGGAGGTGGCTAAAGGTGTGGAATTTTCGTCTAAGACAGGGTATATGTGGAATTACCATGCTGGCAAGTATGACAAGCTTAGGAGATTGCTTGGATCAGTGCCATGGCATGTACAACTGCAAGGGCTGGATGTCGATAGACCATGGGAAGTGGTCAAGGAGCATTTACAGGAGGTTATGGCTGATTGTATACCTAGGGTCCGAATAGTAAAACAAGTAGGGGTTAAATGGATGAATAACACCATTAAGCTTGAGCTGCAAAAAAGGAAACAACTGTGGAGGGAATTTAAAGAGAAAGGTGACCTGCAGGCACACGAACAGTATAAAGTGCAGGCCAGAAGGGTAAGGAGTGTGGTAAAAAAAGCAAAAGCGGATTATGAAAGGAAACTAGCTATGCAAGTTAAAGAGAATGCCAAACAGTTCTTTCAATATGCTGCAAGCAAGAAAAAAACTGCACATGGCAAAATGATTTTAAGGAATGATGATGGTAAGGAGGTCACTTAATCAGTTGATATAGTGGCGTTACTGAGCGAGCACTTTGCAAAAGTATATCATCGAGGTGGTGACATTGAAGAAATGAAGGAACCATTAGTTTATATGGGAATAGTAATGAATGAAGTGGAGGTGACTAGTCTATTACAGAACCTTAATGTGAACACATCTGTGGGATTGGATGGTATACCGGCACGGGTCTTACGTGAAGTGGCTAAAGAATTATCAGTGCCCTTGACCATGTTGTTTAATCTGAGTCTCGGGTCTGGTTTAGTCTCGAAGGTGTGGAAAGAGGGGAAATAGTTCCACTGCATAAAGGAAGATCCAAGACTACGGTTGCAAATTACCAATCGATCAGCATATCAGGTATCGTTGTCAAGGTCTTGGAGAAAGTAGTCAAGGGAAAAATACAGGAATGGATTGATGAAAATGAGATACTGTACAGGGGACAGCATGGCTTTGTGAAGAGTAGATCATGCCTCAGTAACTTGCTCAAGTTTTATAACATGGTTACGACTGAACTGGATAAGGGTATTGGGTTTACAGTGATACTGCTGGACCCGGCAAAGGCATTTGAGAGGATATCACATGGAATTCTAATCTGTAAACTACAACATATGGGAATGGATATAGGGTTGGTGAGATGGATAGGTGGTTAGTTGATGGAGGTAGTGGTGTGCTGCAGGGTTCTATTCTTGGACCACTGCTGTTTAATTTGTTCATTAACAATATAGGGAAGGATCTAAGAGGAACAGTTCATTTGTTTGCTGATGATGCAAAGTTGGGTAGGGCAATAGTGAATGCAGAAGATGTCAAAATCTTGCAGGACGACTTGGATAGATTGGAGTTCTGGGCTAAGGAGAATGGATGTCAATTTAATGTGACAAAATGTAAGGTTATGCATTTTGGGGGTGAAAAGATTAGCAGCAATATACCACATTGGTGGAACTGTACTCCAGGAAATTGATGAGGCCAGGGACTTGGGAGTGTTGGTGGATAGGGAGATGAAGTTTAGGGGGCACATTGCAAAAGTAGCTAAATCAGCTCATCAACTCACTTGGTTGTTGAAAAATACTTGACGAGCAGAGACAAGCAAGTTATTGTATCTCTGTACCGAGCCTTGATAAGACCTCATCTCGACTATTGTGCCCAGATTTGGTCACCTAGGTTCCTTCTTGATGGGGAAGAGGTGGAGAGGATCCAGAGGCAAATGACTATGGACCATATGAGAACAGGTTGAAGATTTGTGGGTTGCAGAAATTAGTTGATAGGCGGAAAAGGGGAGTTATGATTGAGACATTCAAATTGCTAAAGAGTTTCTATAGGATTAATTCCGAGGATATTTTTGAGATCATTACTGGCGGTGGAAGAACTTGGGGACACCTATGGAAGCTGGGCAAGAGTGTGGTTAGCAAGGGTGTTAGAGCTGGGTTCTTTACTTTTAGAGTGGTAAATGAGTGGAATAAGCTGCCAGACTCTGTTGTGGGTGCTATGACGGTGAGTTCAAGGCAAGGTATGACAGATGCTGTGAGAATGTCGTATAATTGTGTGGACATGATTCCCTCGGGCTTCCCTCGATGAGTCTAAGGACTCCCTGGAGTCGCCCGTAATAATAATAATAATGTGAAGTCATTAGCCTCTATATAAGAGGAGCCCAGTAGTGATGTTGCCTCACGTACAAAATTCTTATTTGCTTACACTTGGATAAAGGATGAAACCAAGAATATAAATTCTTGGCATCTTTAATTTACAGTATAACCAAGAGAAAAAAAATTTTAAATAGATGTATTGATTTACCAAAAATTTGGGAGTCAGTCATTTTAAGACTAACCTATTAATTATAAACATCTTTAAAACCAGAAGTAGAGGATGTCAAAATAAGATGTTGGTTCTTTTTATTGTAGATTTCTGATACTTCTACTATTCATATAGAAACATTACAGTTCAAGTCAGGTTTATAACCAGTTCCACTGATATCACTTCTCAAATGCAGCTCCTAGATGCTTTCCTCCTTCCCAAAGCAATTGCTCTATAGTTATTCAATCCAGAACCCTCTCCATACCCAAATACTCCTCCCTTCTATAACCCACGCTATCCTCTCTTTTTGTGTACTTCAGTGTCTCACCATCCACCTTTGCTCCTCCTCCCTTCCCTGTTTTTCATCTCTCAATTCTCCATTCCTAAGCACCTTCAATTCCTTCTTTCTTACTCTTCTACATCACTTCTTACTTGTTCAGATGCATTCTCTGCAGTCACCAGCTAATTAATCCCTTCTAGCAGCAGCCTCTCCAGATGGCTCACACCAAAACCATTCAAATGCAATCCACCACTGTAATACAGTTCTATTGGTCCCTCAAACTCATTCCACACTTTCAGACTGAACTTTTTTCCCCCTACAGATTACTGCTAATACACCATTCATGATTTATGCTCTCTGCCTCAACCCATCACTGTCATACCTGGGGCAACACACTGATTCCGATGATATGATATCCATATTTACATTCTCCTTGTTCAAACAAATCATTTGTTCCTACTACCACTACCAACTCTTTTGCTCACTTAGTCCTCATAATCCAATGACTCCATCACTACTTATTTTATCTCCAGGTAAACAAACCTCGTGCATCCATCCTTTCATTCACCACATCTCTAATAATTAAATCCCCAAATAATACCACTCACAAGTCATTCACTAGCTGTTTCATACAGCCATAATTCATTTCAGTCTTCTTAACTCTAATGATTTCTCAATGATGTTAAAAAGAAATTGTGATTCTAACAACTATTCTCTTTACAGCTATGTGAATAGAATGGTAAAAAAGAATCATAAAATAGTTTGAACATGCTTTAAGATATCAACAAAATGGTTCCACTCTACCAAATATTAACTTGCTGCATCTTCTTTAGCACAGATACTTGATAAAAAAAAAAGTATTTTAATAAGGGCATATGTTAAACATTGTTCAACATAAACTCTCACTATAGCAAATATCAATATAACAAACTTCTGAACAGTCCTCCTGATCATAGGTACACAGATACACAAATACAAGCTTCATAACTGGCAGGTATACCAAGTTTCTGTTTAACATCTGAAATCAAACAATTAAACTATTAAAAAAAGTACTAATGAAAAGTAAAAAATACAATACAGTGGGATCTTGTTACAAAGTGGTATAGACGGAGTAAACCTGGTATACTATCACAGTAATTCATCTCTTATATAAACATCTTACTTGTTGAAAGATAGTTTAACCTCAATTAACCTATTTAGAAAAATAATTATTTCTGATTTTGTGATAGCATAACAGGCACAGAAATATCCAAAATTATAAATTAACTGGCCGTCCCCCTGTTGCGCCAGCGTCGCTGTAGCACGTAGCAGTGAATTTGAGCTGTGCTGAAGAAAGTAAGTTTTTAATCGGTGAATAGTCCGTTTTTTTTTACGTTTTTGAGTGCTAAATTGTTTCTCTGGAATATGAATGTACTATAGTGGTTGTTTTTTGAAGTCAGTGCTGTCGCGATATTGTGTATTTTGTTTACCGAGAAGACGTGGCGGATGCATAACCGTGGAAGACAAGACGAAGCTAAATTTTCAGTACTGTATTTAGTTTTATTTCATTTTATTTAGTGTACTTAATGTTTTGTTTGTAATTGTATATACTTTTCTTATTATACTCCCTAATACTTATTTAGTGTATTTTTAAAACTAATTTGAATAATTAACGATTATGCTAGTAGTCCCTTGGCAGTAACGAATGATGGCGAATTCAGCTGCAGTCACAAATGCCGTGTCGTCAAGTCGTCCGCCATTAAGGCACTCTATTATAAGCAATATAATAAGAGAGTTTGTGGCATGCAGTATTTGCGGCATGTATGCGTCTCGAGAATTGGATATCTGGCTTGTAAGAGAGGATGGGGTGCATGTGTGTTTAAAGTGCAGGCAATGGGAAGAAATAAATGCAGCAGATATCTCAATAACTGACCTTGTTGCTCCAGGAACAGGAAATAAATACAGAAAGATGAGTAGTGTGATAGGAGAGAATGAAGAAAAAATGTGAATGAGAAAATAATAGTTGATAGTGTAGAAGGCGTGAGTGACTGTGAAAGTTTAGATGGTTTTGTTTGGGAGAGTGAATTTCGATTTAGAGTGACTGACCTGCAGAGGGAGACAGAGTAGCTGAAAGAGGAAGTGGAATGTCTTGGAAGAAGTATGATAAGTATGAAAGATGAGATTAGAAGAATGGAAGAGATAAATGCAAGGCAAATTGGAATAGGGGGGGAGAGAGAGAGAGAGAGAGTTTTGGGAATGATAGGAGAGGAGAGAAATTTGTGAATGATAAAAGAGGAGAGAATGGAATTGGATATGGAAATGGAGAGAGGTATGGAAGTGCTAGAAGAGGAGAGAATGGAAACAGTATGAGAGATGGAATGAGAGAGAGGTATGGGAATGCTAGAAGAGGAGAGAATGGAAACAGTAGGAGAGACGGAATGAGAGAGAGGCATGGGAGTGCTAGAGGAGGAGAGAATGAAAACAGTAGGAGAGACAGAATGAGAGAGAGGTATGGCAGTGCTAAAAGAGGAGAGAATGGAATGAGAGAGAGTGGTATGGGAGTGCTAGAAGAGGAGAAAATGGACACAGGAGAGAGGGAATGAAAGAAGAGGAGAAAATGGAAGCAATGGGAGAGAGGGAATGGTAAGAGGTATAATGTATGGGGACTCAATGATCTGTGGTGTTCAAGATAGGATGCATGAGGAGTGTTTGCCAGGAGGAACGATAGAAAGGGTAACTTTGGCAGTTAAGAGAGGTGAAAGGGTGGATGAGATGATTGTGATGGTGGGAACAAATGACTTGAGTGGTGGTGTAAATAGGGCAGCGAGAGATATGAGATTCTTGCTTGAGGTGGTATGAAAGAAGACACAAAGAGGAAAGATAGTGTGTGTGTGTTGCCTAGGTATGATAATAACGAACTGAGCAGAAGAGCGGTAATATTGAATGACATAATAGCTAGAATGTGTGACAAGAGAGGACTGGAATATGTGGATGCTCAGAGTGCATTTGAGGACAGAGGAATGTATGCAAGAGACCACTTACATTTGAATGAGGAAGGACATAGGCATCTGGAGAGATTGCTGTTCTGAAAAAGTCAGTGAGTCCCAGGGAGGATGGTAGCAGGGGTGGCCTCTTGTGGGAAAGGTGAGAAGGGGGATGACATCAGGTAACACTGAGCCCAGTGGAGTGTAGAGGGGATAATGCTGGGTATAGAAACAATGGCATTTACACGCCATATACTAATGCTAGAAGTATCCAGAATAAGGGAGAGGAATTGGTGGTGTAGATAGCATCAGCCTGGCCAAAAATTATTGGCATCACTAAGTCGTGGTTGACAGAAGAGGATATAATAATAGGAATAGAAGTCGCTGGGTACAGCATTTTTCAGCAGGATAGGAAGGGAAAGCGTGGTGGTGGAGCACTGCTTATGATAAGTGATGACCTATGTCCTCTAAGAGAGGAGACTTTGGAAGGCAGTGATACTAATGATTGTGAAAGCATATTGTGTGAGGTAGAGGTGGGAAAGACAGGATATTTAGTGGAGTGTTGCTACAGACCCAGTAGTACAGACGGTGGGGCCCAGGAAATGTTTAGACAGTTGAGTTTGGCAAGTGCAAGAAGAATGATTGTTATGGGAGATTTTAACTACAGTAGTATAAACTGGGGAGAGGAAGATGCATGTAGCAATAAGGGAATGGAATTTCTAGAATTCTTGAGGGACAAATTTCTCAGGCAACATATAATAAAGGGAAAAAGAGGTTCAAGAGTTTGGGATTTGGTTATAGCATCAGAAGAGTTGATAATAACTGAGATGAACATCTCTCCCACCAGTTGGAGAGAGTGACCATATGGTTTTGACTTGGAAAATGAATAGACATGCAGGAGTATCAAAGAGACGGGAACGTGTGTGGAATTATAAGGCAGGTGATTATAATAGTCTAAGACGTCAACTTTGGGGAAGTTTCATGGAGGGAGGAATTGGAAGGCCAGGATATCATTAGTGCATTGGAAATTATGAAAGAATATTTGTTAGCAGCAATGGTAAGTTGTATATCACGAGTGAACGAGATGACACAATTTGGAGTAAAGTGGATGACAAACGATATTAAACAGGAATTGCATGCGAAAAAGAGGCTGTGGAAGAGATAAGGAGACAGGAGAAGAGAAGATGCATGAAGAGTATAAGACACAGGCCAGAAGAGTGACTAGTATGGTAAGGAAGACAAAACTGGGATATGAGAGGAGATTAGTCCTAAGATCCAAAGAAAATCCTAGGGAATTTTTTAGATATGTAGCCAGGAGGAGGAGAAATGACTGTGTGGAAAAATGATATTATGGGATAAAAATGGGAATAGAGTGACTGATGCAGAGGACATAGTAGAATTGTTCAATGAACACTTTATTGGAGTATTTCATCCTGGAGGAGTCAGTTTTAATGCTAGAGGGATAGGGCAGGTTCAAGGTTTAGAGGTACAGGAGGAGAGTGTGTTTCAAATACTGAGTACTCTGGATGTCAGTAAAGCTGTGGGACTGGATGGTATTTCACCATGAGTTTTGAGAGAATGTGCTAGGGAACTGACAGTGCCTTGGACTTGGCTTTTCAATGAAAGTCTGGCTGCTGAAAAGGTGCCCATGGAATGGAAGGAAGGTAAGATAGTGCCATTGCATAAGGGCGGTAGCAGACTGGAAGTGTCTAATTATAGGCCAGTTTGTGTGTCATCAGTAGTTAGTAAGATCTTGGAGAAAGTAGCGAAGGACCGTATACAGCATTGGGCAGATGAGGGTAATGTTATCTGTGAGAGTCAACATGGATTTGTGAAGGGGCACTCTTCTTTTAGCAATATGCTAGCCTTTTATGATAAAATTACAAGAGCATTAGATGAGTGAAAGGCATATACTGCCATTTTCTTAGACTTAGCGAAGGTATTTGACAGGGTGCCACATGATAAGCTGATATTTAAGTTGCAGCACATGGGTCTGGATTTCAGATTGGTCAACTGGATTCAGGACTGGCTGTCTGATAGGTATCAGAGAGTTGTGTATGGTGGGGCAGTTTCAAGGAAGCAGAGAATTACAAGTGGGGTCCTACAGGGCTCAGTACTGGGATCTATATTGTTTAACCTTTATATCAATGATATTGTCAGTGGATTGCAAGGGGATATTCAGTTGTTTGCAGATGATGTGAAGCTGGGAAGGATTATTAGTAATAGTGCAGATGCGGCAGCCCTGCAAGAGGATTTGAATAAGCTAGATAGATAGGCAAATGAATGGGGTATCAGTTTAATGCAGCAAAATGTAAGGTCTTGAGGTTTGGGAAACATCGATAGGACACTGCATACTCTATGGGAGGAATTATACTGGAGGAAGTAGGGGAGACAAGAGATCTGTGGTTGATGATTGATAGAAACCTGAAATTTAGGGGACATATTGCAAAGGTGGTGAAGGTAACACAGAGGATTGCTGCAATAATGAGAAGGACACTGACCTGCAGAGATAAAACAGTTATCATTCCGTTGTATAAGACCCTGATCAGCAGGGCCGCATTTATACTTTTGGAGGCCCGAGGCGCAACATCATTATGAGGCCCTCAAAAATTAGCATTTTTTTTTAGTTTATTGAAAATAAAAGTCAACATTTCCATAATAACTCATTTTAATAACATAATGCAATTGGTATACATATATTTGCATTTTAAAAAAAAGTATAAAAATAAATCGGTTCAAATTTAAATAAAAAAATTAATAACTAAAAGTATTTTTTTCTGGCTTTTGTTTTAGCAAATATATCTATAATTTCATCATAATTGATCGAGTCCATTACATCTGATTCAATGCATAATAATGACAGGTCACTTGTTTTAATTTGGTGCAAGTTGCTTCTTAAATAATTTTTTATTTGTTTCAACACTGAAAATGAGCGTTCAGCACGTGCATTTGAAATAGGCATCGTCAAAAATATTTTTAAAATTGTTTCTACGTTCGGAAAAGTAGACCTTAACCCGTCGTTTATAAATTTGTACATATTTTTAATTGAATAATTTTCTTCCTTTATCATTATTAAAAATTGCTTAACTTCATCAGTAAATTTTTCTGGATCAATATCAAGTCCCATAAGTTTGTAAAGTTTTATCAATACTAGTCTTGTACTTGTCTTGATCTATATCTTCCTTCAAAAAAATGACAAACATATCTAATATATCGAAATAGCTTTTTGTTCTTTCATTAATATCCAAAATTAGTTTATTGCAAATGACATTAAAAGTGTTCACAGCAAAATTTTCTTTCCCATATAATATAATCTCATTGTTAGATTGTGAAACTTCGTCACTCATTTTTTTTTCGTTTTTCAATTCTTTTCTTTTCATCTTTAAATTTTGTCTCATCTGTTAATAAATTCGCTTCTTCATTTACAGCAGCAAAACTATTTCTTATATCTAAAATAAAACCAACTAAAGAGCGTAACAAATTATTAGCTAAAAACATCCATATCGGGATCTTGTAGAGATTTACTAGTAGCATTTATTCGTTGTAAAATTTTGTCCCACATAACTGTTAAAATTGCTGTTTCTGGTTTGTCAAAATGTTCAGCCAATGATGAGCTCTCTAATTTAGAAATAGGTTTATCATGAGGAGAAATGGATAGTTTAATGCGTCTTTAATTTGTTTATATCCACGTTTCAAAGCCAATAAAGCGTCAGCTCTTGCGGACCACCTCGTTTCACTTAGTCTTTTAACTGTTAAAGATTTTTTTTCTAAATGTTTAAGGAGTATACCCCATCTTCTTATTGAAGATGAAAAGTAATTATATACATTTTGAATAAAACAAAAATATTGCACTACTTCTGGACAAGATTCTGCGGCATAGTTGCCAATTAAATTTGAGGAATGACTAGAGCAGCACGGTGCAGAGGGACTACGTTTTTTTCAGCCTAGCTTGTAAACCTGTATAAACACTTTTCATATTGGCAGCTTTATCATAGCTTTGCCCTCTGCACATTTTTATATCCAAAGATAATTCTTCTAATTTTTTAATACTACCTCTTCTAAATATAAGGAATTGTGTTGTGTAATTCTGATGAACCCGATAAATGTTTCTCTAATGTCAGAATTTGCGGCAACATACCTAAATATCATAGTTAGTTGGTCATTATGGGCAATGTCTGGTGTTGAATCAAGTATTATTGAAAAATAAGCAGCTTCCTTAATTTCTGATATTAATATTTCTCATTTTTTTAGCTATTAATGCTATGAATTCATCACAAGTATGGTAAGAAAGATAATTTGATCTGCCAGAACTACAGTTGGCGTACATTTTCATGTGATGTTTTAAAAAATCATCAAATTCACTTAAATAATGTAAACACGATAAATAATTTCTGCAAGAATCAGAAAAAATATCATTTGTATTTCCTCTAAATGCTAGCCCTAGTTTACTCAGTAACTTAATGGTAGCTATTATTCTTTTTAAAACCTCTCTCCAATAATTTTCTTCAGATTGTATTTGTTTGATCAATTCAGAATCAATTCGACTATTTACAGAACTTGATTTTCTTTTGCGATATGTGCACATCGCTCGTATATGCTCAGTAGAATGCTCGTGTTCACATAAGGTTCGTGTTATATTTCCCCAGTCATTAAAACCCTTCATTAAGCTATATTTGACTTAGAAAACAATCTACAAACAAAACAGTAAATTGCTTTGCTGGTTTCTGAAAAAATTAGCCACTCTCGTTTCTCCTTTGTTCCATTCGCCTTTTTACAGTAAAAATGTGATTCATTTACATTTCTGACATATATTCTATTGCGTTCTGTGTATTCTTTTTTTAAATTTTCGATTTTACCAACATTCTGGGGCATATTTATTAAAATATGCTCGATAAACTATTCATTAATAGTAAGTGGCTACGCTGCTATATCGGTAGGATAAGAGATAGCTGGCTTGCTGGTAAGTACAGACTCCAATTGAAAATTTTCTTTAGAAGCCTCTTGATTTGTTTCATTTACTTCTTTCTCTCCTATGTTTTCTACATCATTTTGATGTTCTTCATTTTCACTTTCATCTCCTCCTGATAATGATACCAATGTTTCGTTTTCATTCTGAGAATTGTGAAGTACAACTTCAGTTCTACGACATTTTTCTAAATGAAGAATTTCGTAGAACTGAAGTTGTACTTCAGTTCTACAAAATTTTGTCTCTCTTTTCAGAACAAAAGAAAGACAAAATTGTCCCCTTTTGACTATTTAGCTGTTTTTCATTTTCTCTAAGTCGTTTTCTTTTACTAGCTCTAGATTCAAATTTTCTTGGCATCGTTATGTGAATTAATCTATCAAAAGCGAAATAAATATTTATTAAATCCAAAATAAACTATAAATAAAATAAATATTGACGTTAAAAGCTTAAAAAATACAAATATAGAAACACTAGTATCTTGGTTTTGTTAAAATAAACGAGTATCAGTAAAATAAGATTAATAATAATAAGATGAATAATATATTCTTACCTTTATATTAATATATTCTTAAAAAATGAACTGAAAAATCAATTTAATTTATAAATAATAATAAACTTGAAATTCAAATGCTCTATTTATGTGATATAGAAACTACTCTTACCCAAATAATTAATATAAATATCAGCAGCACACAAAAAAACCTCTGTTGTCACTGGAACGTGTTTCAAAATGCTTTCCAAATGGCCAGGACGTCTATAGACGTTCAGCTAAATCTGGATATGATTCAGCCCACCTGTTGAAAGAACCAGGATAAGAAGTGCAATTTGACAGTCATGTCCATTAGAAGGTGTGATAAACCCTCATGCTGAAGAGAACGGTTAATCCGATTATCTCACTTTCGTAGCTGCCTCTCACTTGCCTATAACAAGAAATGCACTTCCAAGAAACGCACATTATAACGAATAGAGAAATCATGTCAGAAAAATTATTCACCAAGATTCTAATATCAGCAGACATAACATCTTCTTCTAGATTAGATATCTAAAGTAACTGAACCTTTGCTACTATTTTACACTAAAATGAATGGGTATGTTCCCCAAGTGATTTACGTTTGTAACAGTTGTCTTGCGAACGATTTATGAAATAAATTCTCTGAAATATCTGCAGATTAATTACCCCCCCCCCAAAAAAAAGAGAAGATTATGAAAAGCATATGCACCTTTTCTTTAAAAATAATTCAAATCCTCTTTTTCAAGATAATTGTATGAAATAATTTCTAATTTTTCGATAATAAAAGTGAAATTGATTATTATAAATTAAGAAATTATTTTGGCATAAATAATGTATAAGCATGTAAACGAAATGTCAGTATTTGTTAGGATATCTGTAATCAACAATCGAAAAGAAAACAAGACATTCTTGATGTATTCTGCACTACAACTTGAGGCAATTTAGTGTGACTTTAGTGTTCTCCCCTTTCTTTCTCAATAGCTGAGAGTAATAATCCTTCAGCTTTTCCTCCAGCTAAGAGGATATTACCAAGTATTTAGAAGACGTAGATTATTTCAGAAATAGCTTCCAGCAGCAGAAGTAGTAATATTTAGATTTTTTTAAAAGAAAAACAAACACAAATAATACTACTGAACTTTCTTTTGTGTGGTATGCATATAAACAATTTTGCATGGTGAAAATATAGCATATTATTTCTAAAATTTCACATAATTTCAACAGACAATAGAACAGCTGGTTTTAGATTGCAAATAAATAGTACAGAATTAGAAGCTTCACGGTACAATCTGATTGCCGTAGATTTTGAATACTGTCTAGAAAAGCTTACAAACCTGTAGAAATTTACAGTAGTTATGCAAATGAGTTCCAGGAGAGGATAAGGGGGGGGGGGAGAGCATTAGAAAGTCTTCAAAATTAGCAAAAAATTTGAATCATTCCGTACATGATATTTTTCATATTATATTTTCAACATATCTAAGAGGATATGCACTGGATATTATCGTAATATGCATAATATAAATAAATAAAAGACGAAGGCGAAGAATCACTGCTAAAATATCATTGGATATAAATTTTTGATACCAAAAAGACTAATAATTGGAAACCGAGTAATGCAATTTAGCATTTTAACTTTTTTTTTTTATTTTGTCTTTATGAATAACAAAAAATCGTTTCTAAAACTGAAATGTGGTGATCCATATAATGCTATTTGGCTAGAAATGAAAGCAAAAGGACAAAAATATTTAAAAATATAAATATTTGACATAATATTTTCGATAAACATTAAAGAAGCATAAACAGTTAATTTCCAAAGGGCTATTTACAAAAATATCTAATACAAAATATACAGAGACAAACAAGGCTATTTTTTACAACATTCTTATGGGACTTGACCTAAGTAAAAAAATCGATGTAATGTGCTTTGGAATATTTAAGCTACAATCGAGTTTTTACAATATTGATAAGAATAATAGTCTAAAAATCCAGGTAGTCCAGCAGAAACCATCTGTGACAAAATGAAATTAGTTTATTTATTTAAAACCACAAAAAGACAAATTTATTAAGTATATCTTTATAGAGTTCATAATTAAAAGGACTCTAATAATAATAATAGATTTCTACAGATGTGTCTCACCTTGTTTTGGTATTATCAAAATTATCAAGTTATTCTGAAGTATTATGAATTTTGCGATTTTATTATTATGCCGCTAATATTTCTTCAAATGCAGCACTTTTTACAACAAAACTGGCTAAGTTATGTTGAATATATTTGTTCGCAGATATACTCAAAATCCCTTTGACCTTATAAAAAGGAAGAATGCTGATGAAACTTCATCAGCATTCTATCTGTTAAAATGCAATTACCCTCCCCTCCCAGCAGTTAACGGATTATTGTAATTATGTGCACTGTATTTCTTGGATTGACCCTTTTTTTGATGCACAATTTACTTATTGTGTCTCTTCCCAAATAAAAACGAATTTCACATATGCGAAAATAAATGATCAAAATGTTTGTTTGCATTGGAAATATTATGACAAACATTTATATTTTTTAAATAACATTTATTGAAATAAATATGACATTTTGCTTGCAAAATTTCCTTGCAAAATAAGATTATATGGGTCGCGCATTTCAATTTTAGGAACGATATTTTTAATTTTTTTATGAACAACAAATGGTGTTAAATTGCATTACTCTGGGTTTCCGATTGCGAGTCTTTAATTTATATCCAGTGGTATTTTATCAGAGATTCTACGCCTTTGTCTTTTGCTTAAAACTGCAACAGTATACTTAGGAAAAATAATGATTTCAAACAAAAAGAAAGTGCGCACGTTATCTAGCAGCATGTGTGTGTGTGTGTGTGTGTGTGTGTGGTGATAATTTTGGGGGGGGGGGAGTTAGCCATTAAAGGCGAATTAATTTTGTTATGAAAATTTTGGAAATAAAATTTCATTTTGATGCATGCACCTACACATGTTTCACAAGATAAACTGTAGGGAAAATATCGCTACTTCAAAACTGCTGCATAATATCTAAATTAACCGAAAATATGTACATAACAGTTGACTTCATAACTGCCGTTTATTTTGATTTGTAGTGAGTGATTAGGGGGGGAACCAAGAAAGTTGAAATGCAAAAACCTACAGATTACGTTATAAAAATTATGCATTACATGATATGATTCAAGATTTACGTATGATAACTAACTTTCGAACTAAGATTATGAATAAAATAGAAAACTTTATTTGGAACAGATGAAGGTTGTATTCATTTTTAGATTCGGATTTTCATGAATTTATAAAATAATTGTTTGACAAAAATAATTATCTTCAATCGAGTTCTTGGAGAATTTTTAAATGTATTGGCGATTAAAATAGTTAGCAACAAAATTCATAGTGACATTGATCTTCCAGAGTGATACAATATGAAATGAAGAAAGTATGAAAGGATTTCTTATTTTACGCTGGCATTAAAAACTATAATTATACGATAAAAACAAGCAGCAAAATGAATATAACTCATAGGTATTTAGTCTGATAACTTAAGATTCCGGTTACCGAGCAAATGGCAAGCGTTTCTTGCTGTAGGCCACAGAGTATAGCTACTAGGTACTCCAGGTAATGTAGTTAAGTGTTCTTTTCAGCGTGAAGGATTATCACACTTTCTAATGGACATGACGGTCAAACTACACTTCTTATCCATGTTCTTTCAGCAGGTGGACAGAATATTATTCAGGTTTGCTGGACGCATATATACATCCAGCAAAGAAATGGTACGCTTACATACATGAATTTTATGGAATACAGGAGTTCCTGTTAGTTTTATATTCTAAGGAAAGAACAATGTATTTCAATACCGTGAAACCTATTACAACATTTCAAATGGAAGCGGGGAGCCTCACAAATTTTTCAGCAGCTTCTAGTTTTTATATTATGAATTTAATATTTAAAAATAAGTATTTTATTTTGCAACTATAGCTACGCTGCTTTGTTGTTGTTCTTTGTGAGGAGTGAGGTTTTAAAATGAGCCCCCCCCCCAGAGAGTGAGGCCCCATCTTGTGCCTCATGCGCCTAATGGTAAATGTGGCCCTGCTGATCAGACCACACTTGGCATATTGTTCTCAGATTTGGTCCCCAGGATTTGAAGGGGATAAATTAACTGTGGAAAGGATACAAAGGCAGATAACAAAGATGGTTTCAGGACTGTACAACGATAGTTATGAGGATCAGTTGAGGGAATGTGGACTGCAGAGTTTATTGGATAGAAGAAGGAGAGGTGATATGATTGAGACTTTTAAACTGTTGAGAGGTGGTTACAGGGTTGACACTGAGGAGTTCTTTTGCTTGGTTCAACAGCAGGAAGGAGTGATGACACGAGGCCATCCCTGGAAGTTACGAAAGGAAACTGTGAGCAAAAGGGTGAGGAGTGGTTTCTTTGCATGGAGGGTGGTTGAACCATGGAATGCATTGCCTGATGGAGTGGTGAGAGCAAGAATGAGTTGGTCAATGAGTTCAAGGAGTGGTATGATACTTTGTGTTTCTTAGGGGGGAGACCTCCCCTCGATGAGTCTTGATAGACTTTCTGTTTCTTAGGAAGGATCTCCCACGATGAGTCTTTTGACTCCATGGAGGCCTGAATAATAATAATAATAATTCTGAAGTCTACAAAAACTGCATACACAAGAGTTTACTATATTAAAATGTAATTTTTTGTACCATAAAAAAAATTTAATAATACACAGAATAACCAATTTCATTTAGCTAATGTAAAGAGGAAAGGAACATACTTTTGCTTTATTTCAATTATATCTTCTAAAGATGCATGCAGCTGTTGCAAACCTGTTTTAACACCATCAAGCTGGGTCTGCATAGCTGTTTTTAAAACTGCTTCAATAGATGCCTAAACATGGTTATTCATAAAAAGACAGACATTTCAAAATGTATGGACTGAAAGTTAGCACTAGAATATATTACTATTTAAATCCAAGTTTTGAAAATACAAAATACAACCGGAATATTATGTTACTGGGATTTGTAATAAGGTATCATTGTAAGAGAACTATGAAAGAAGCACAGTTATGTAAGTGAAATGCTGTCATCAAAGAGGAACAGCATTTATACCTGACAGTCAAACTTCACTAAAGTTTTATTCATTTTCTTATTTTAATTAAGTTCATATTTTTAATTAAAAATGATTTAACTTAGCATGACAAGCAAAAATGAGTCAACAAGCTATTAAACTGATGGTTAGTTAAAAATAAACTTTTTTTAACTAAAAACAATTAACAAAACTAAATAAAATCAGTTTATTAAAGCATAGATGATATTTTACTGGCAGTATACCAATATCAGAAGGTCAAACAATGCACATAAGTGTTTTTTGACATTCAGTTGAAACAAAAGATGGAGTATTATGCATGCCAATATGTTCATGTTTATACTGGGCACACAATAAATTGTTATGTGTGCTTTCTAGAGAAATCAAAGCTATGTTAGAAGGGGGAAAAAATTTTGCTTCCTGGCTGCATAATTCACTGATTATTAAACAAAATTCTATAATTGTTTATGTTTAAAAGTGTAGATATACCATGAAGACAGTTCAAATTATTTTTACACAAATTCTACAAAAACTTGAAATTAGCATGTCATACATATTGCCAAATGTGTAAAAATACATTTACTAAGCCAAGCAGGCTTCTGCCAGATGCACGACATGAATTAAAAACAATCCAGTGTGAATGTGTTAAAGGGCCAAAACTAAATAAAACCTTTCCATGAAGCCTTTTAAGGAAAATGGAGAACAGAGTGAAGCTTCTAATGTAAGTGGATATCTAACAATGGAATGCATATTGGGAAGGTGCCCCATTAATAAGTATCCACCTGGATACTAAATAAAAGATGGACTGGCAATTTGGGATTAGTATTTTGTATTGGCTTAAACCAAATAGATTGTACAACATAATGAAAAGTCAACTATTAACACAAACTCAAATTCAATGTTGGCAGAATTCAAGATAGGCACCATCAATGAAAAAGAAGTGGAACTGACATAACAAAAGTACCACATCAATATAACTATTACAGAAACAAACATGACAAAAACAGTCAAGAGTCTTCTAAATAACTACAAGATATTATATTCAGGCAATAGTAATCATGAAAAGGAAGATCATGGAAAGTAGTATTAATATTTGACAACAAACACATCGATAATTTTGAATGGCAGACATTTACAAATAAAGTGATATTGGCAAACATCAAAATGTCTGCCATAGAGGCAAATGATTGCCTCTATGACAGACATTTGGCATGGAGGCAAATGCCATGGTTGCCAATGAGCAAACAGGTCACAAGCAATCATCCTCTAGAGCAGTGTTTCCCAACCTGTGGGCCATGGACCCCTGGGGGGGGTCCATGGGATAGTTTATTTTCATTCAACCTTATCTTATCATGTTGCTTACACCTGGGATATTTGCAATGTATATCTCTGGCTCTTGAGGCCCATGATTTAAGTAAAATTTAGCACGAATGTTTTGAGTACCATTACTTCTTCCTTTTGTAAAGCAGAGGTGAATAACCAACCCTTTGTAATTTAATTTAATTTAATAAATTATAATTTATAATATTATACTGGGATTGAGATTTATAATATTATAATTTATATTATAAATAAATTTTATAATATTATACAAGTGTGTTTTTCTCGGTTTAATATTCAGTTTTTCTGCTTTTGGTCAAATAATTGAGTTCACAGCGAAACTTCTGATTTTCAATTTGTTCACGATCTTATTTAGATATGGACTGGTGGTTAAAGTGTGGATCACTGAAACGCAAGACAGACGATAATCCGAGTGGATCTAGTGTTGTCGAAAATAGTACTAGTGCAGATAAAGTTCCTTCCCTCAAAAAATCATGCAAATATCGTCCATCCTATTTGCAAATGAGATTTTTCGTTCTGAATAAAGACGGCGAAGACAGACCACAGTGTGCTCTTTGTTGCAAAGTGTCATCAAATGAATCTATGAAACCGTCGAAGTTGAGATGCCATCTTGAAACAAAACATGGTGAATTAGTTAATAAGCCAATAGAATATTTTTAAAATAAAAAACTGCAACTTTGTGGTTCACAGAATTTAGTTAAAGACATTGTGTGTGGAACAAAAAATGAAAAGGCTGTTCTTGCCTCTTACAAAGTCGCCCTTCTGATCGCTAGAAATGGACAATCCCATACAATCGGGGAAGATTTAATTTTTCCTGCGACAAAAGCAATCACAAAGAACTTGTTTAGTGAAAAACATGTCAATGAGGTGTCTCTAATATCGTTATCTGACAATACTGTGAAAAGAAGAATCAACGAGATGGCTCAAAATGTGAAAGACATTTTGCTTGAACGGTTACGTCATGTGAATATTTTGCGTTGCAGTTGGATGAAAGCCACGATATTTCAAATAATGCTAATTTGCTAGCTTTTGTGCAATATGAACACGAAAATAAAGTTTGTGAAGACTTTTTGTTCTGTGAATCGTTACTTCTTCATACAACTGCTGAAGCCCTTTTCAAAGTTATCAATGACTTCATAACTACAAATAAACTTCAATGGGAAAAATGTGTAGGTATCAGCACAGATGGTGCTCAGGCAATGATGGGAATACATAAAGGTTTGGTCGCACGTATCCAAAAAAGTCGCACCTCTTGTGAAATGGACACACTATTGTATACACCGCGAAGTACTAGCTACACGGCGTATTCCCTCCAAAATGAAAACCGTTCTAGATGAGGCAGTAAAAATTGTCAATTTTATTAAAGCCCATCCTCTTAACAGCCGGTTATTTTCTGCACTTTGTAATGAAATGGGAAGTGATCATGAATACTTATTATTGCACTCAGAAATCCAATGGCAGTCCCAGGGTAAGGTTCTGACATGATTGTTTGAGCTTCATGACGAAGTAAGGTTGTTCCTCATAAACTCCAAATATGAGTTAACACACTATTTAAATGACTTCACATGGCTCTCATTGCTTACTTGGCAGACATTTTTAACATCTTGAATACTCTAACTCAAACCTTCAAGGTACATCTGTCACTGTGTTTTCTGTGCAAGACAAGATAGAGGCAACAATCAAGAAGTTAAATTTGTGGTGTAACTGTATTAAGAAAGGAAAATACGATTCCTTTCACACGCCGAGTGATTTCATTGATTTCAGTGCAAAACCCCTTTCTAGTGATGTTGCTGAAAGTATATGACTCAACATATGAGGTCATTGGCATCTCAACTATGTCTGTATTTTCCGCTTTGTCCTGAAAAAAAAAACGACTGGATGAAAACTCTCTTTCTAGACTTGGAATATGAACTTCCTTCTGTCGAAGCAGAACAACTTATCGAGCTGTCCTGTGATTCGATTCAAAATGCTGTTTCCTTCGTTACCGTTACTGGAGTTTTGGTTCCAAGCTAATTCTATTTATCCTGAAATTTCCAAAAGAGCTGTAAGACATCTGTTACCATTTGCCACTACATATCTGTGCAAGATAACATTTTCTCATCTTGTATATATGAAAAACAAATACAGGAACAGAGTTAATGTGGAGCCAGATCTACGTATGAAATTATCTAGTTTTGATCCTGACATGCAAAAGTTGACGTCTGAAAAACATCATCAGCCATCACATTAGATGAGTGGTAAATTCATAATATTAGGCCTAATTGATATGTTCATATTCTTCCGAATATCTCCATTTATAACAGTATTGCATTATCATAAATGACACATTTAGCGTTGTAAAATTGTAATTTATTACTTCATCTTTATAATATGTAAAATATAAAAAATTTCCATTTTGGATTTTATGGGGGCCGTGGTGAATTAACATTCGCTACAGGGGGTCCGCGACATCAAAAAGGTTGGGAAACACTGCTCTAGAGCATGATGGGAAGGTTAACGAAGATGTTGTTGAAAAAAACATTAAGAGAAGAAAGCTCTAAAAGCAACAAAGAAGATAACATGCACAATGATAGGAGTAAAACAGAAAGAAATATTGGTTGAACTTTGATAGTATATCATAGATAATCCATTACAGAAGAATGCTATTTAAGACTCTCTCCTCTACTCAATTAAAACCAAGCAAAACAACTTGTTATAGTTTATTAATTATCACATCTTCAGGAATCCGAACTTGACACCTCTCAACAAAAGACCACAGAAATTTACAGTGACAGTAGAATCACACTACAGATGGCATAAAAGACCACCTAGCATTAATAGAGCATGCAAAAAAATTTCCTGTCCCTCTAGAGCAGGGTTTTGGAAACCCATATACCCCTTTTTAAAACATTAGTAACACAGGTGTACCCTTTTTCTCAGGCAAAACAATTTGGGAGAAGTTAATAGCTCATTCAAACATGAATAATTATAAAAGGTAATTATTTTAAACATTTTATGATTAAAATAATTTTATTTTAATCATAAAATGATTAAATTATTTTATGATATAATCAATTATTTTATGATTAAATACATTTTAGCTATACAATATACATGCAGTAGAAACAAAAATTATGAAATTTAAATTTTGAATAAAAAAAAAATTTAGCAGAATGTTTCAAATGCATGGTTAGAACTATATGAATTTTAAACTTTTAATGCAAACAGTTCAAACTACATGGCCCTAATGAAAGTTCATAGATACCATGAGACACTTTTATATTTAGTTATTGAATAATTACCATATTTACTGGCATATAAGATGCACTTTTTTTCTTTGAAAATAGATCTGAAAAATGGGGTGTATCTTATATGCTGATACTCGTTTTTTATTACTTTCATTCCTGGAAATTTTCTATGTTCTGAGTTATGCGATTTCTTTCTCGCTTCCTTGCGGTGTGTGAGAGCATTCCAGTTACGTAGAGTTCAGTGGATATGCATGTGCTGTCATCGATGATCATAGCTGTGTTCCTGTTCATTTAAACTTTCCATGCGGTTGTTGTGAACGGTGATAAATTTCTGCCGTTAAATTTTCTCTAAATTTCTTGGCAAATTATGGCTGAAAAACATCGGCATTGCTACAATATTGCATACAAGCTATGTGTGATTGCGTATTAGGTATTTGTTGAAAGTAGACCCACTTATTACTTTATATTTGAAATACTGTAAATTCATTATAATATTCAGTGATAAAGTTTTTTCCTAAAAAAAAGTGTACAAAAAAGGGGGTGCGTCTTATAGGTCAGTGTGTCTCATACACCGGCAAATATGGTAATTATTATAGAATAGACCCGTAGTTATCTGTGACATTACAGCAATAAAAATATGAAAGTAAATAAAAGTAAAAGGTAATCAAAATTGAAAAAAGTGCCTCATATCCTTGAGAGACCTTTTAGATATCATACTTTGGAAAACACTGCTCTAGAGTAAAGAAGCTTACTCTAAAAGGAAGTTTTGCTGAGTTAAGCTATACATCAGAGTAGTAAGAAATGAAAGAGAAGATCAGCTAGCTAAGGAAGCAGCTAAAAATGAACAACAAATAGATCACAAAAAGTTTAATTTAAAATCAGCTATTAAAATGTTTGCAGAAAAAATAAGAAAACATCTAAAAACATAACAACAACAAAGGAATGCATATCAATTAGCAAAAGACCCAGATGAAAGATGCTATTTCTCCAGTTATAACCATACAGGGCATGGGAAAATAAGTCACTACTTCCACAGATTCCACATTCTGCAATGGTCAATCTGGATTTGTTGTCCACATGATCAGATTGTCAATCACCTACTCTGACTTTCAGTTCCCTATCTGGACTTAAGTGACTGGTGTCAAAACAAACTTATCTAAAAGTATTATTCAAAATTTAATTAATTATAGCAATAGGATAAATTTCTAATCCCAACTTAACATAAACTATTCGTGTTATGATTATATACATGTAAATGTACACGAGCACAAAATATAAATAAATATAAATGTTAATTATATTATGTAAATACAAGTTATTAACATTTAGAAAATTAAATTATCTCCTGGTAGATCAGGCTACTATTGGGAGGAAAGGGGGAACTGTGCCTAGTGTTTAAAAAGTTTAAATGATGCAATTAGCAAGAAGATACAGTAAGCAAGAGGAAGGGTTATAGAAAGAAAATTCAGGTATGTCAGGTTTGAAACATAAATACTAGATAAAACACTTGTATGTTATGTTGTGATTTCAAAAGCCAACTTGTCACATCAGGAAATAGGCAGTGTGATTTTATTTACATTTGGCTAGTGAACAAGTATTCACAGAGACCTTAAAAATGTGTGCAAGTTTCCAGTCTTAGACTCAATGTGCCTGCTAGCCTGCTCACAATATCAGAAGTCACAAGCAACAAACTCTTAATTTGATATGCCTAAAATTAGTGGCAACATACTTTTAAAAGATCTTGTATGCTACATGCTAAATATTTCCATAAGAGTAACCTAAATGCTTACTCCTTCAGCTACTTAAATACTGCATATATACATGCATAAGTTTATAAACAACTTGTGCCAAGGTTTAGAATAAGAAATTCTATGCCTAAACTCACTCTATAGAAAATTATAGGGTTTTAATGCACTAAAACTAGTAATTCTCATATTAATGTTGTCCTTTTTTCATATACACATACCAGCCACTGAATTAGAAATTTTTCCACTGATTAAACACCTGGGATATTTCACCTTTTTGAGAAACTAGTCAGCTCAGCTGTTTTCAAAATGATGGTTCCAGCAAGACAGGCATCCATAATGTCCTTTATCGGACTCCAAAAGATCCTTTGTTTTTCCCATTGTGATTGACATTCTTGATGATTACTAACCAGCAGCATTCTTAAAGAGTTGCCCAGAACATGTGTGAACCAAGTATTGTGCATATATGCTGTGTAAGTGACGTTTATGTATATCAGCATAAAGATTTCTAATTCAGTGGTCGGTATGCATAGCTGTAACCTGTAAAATTGTGAATACTGAATTAATTTGCTTAATTCACATAGATACAAAATTCCATCACCGTTTGAACAAATTCAAGTGACTGTTATCCAGACAGTAAACACTAAAAAACAAATAAGCTTATGCAAATTAAAAATTCTAAAAGCAAAAAATTTTGTGTGAGCAGTTACTGAGTGTGCACTCCCTTTTGACTGGCATTCATGTGTGCACACAGCTTAGAGGAATTTGTTGATGTTTGGAGTGTGTTTGAAGGAAAAAGGCAGTTGTATGCTAGAGATGGACTGCATCTTAACATGGAAGGACATAAGCAATTGAAGAAGTTACTGTTTTCTGAACAAGTTGAAGTCATTGGGCAGGGAAACTAATATTGAAAAGGTTGAGCATAAGAGAGAGAAACTTTAGCACTGATTGTATATTTATTGATCCTTATACGCAGAATAAATTGCAGAAGAGAGGGGACAAAAATCGGCATGGGACTATGGAAGTTAGCGACTTATATATCAGTTCTAAAGCCAGTACAAGATCTAGAGGGAATCTGCAATTTTTGTATACCAATGCAAGAAGCATTCGAAATAAGAGAGAAAAATTTCTGGCATTAGTCAGTGCAATCTCACCAAAAGTTGTAGGTATCAGTGAACCTTGGCTGTCAGCAGAATATGTGGTCACTGGAATCGAATGTGATGGGTACAGTATTTTCAGGGACGATAGAGAAGATAGAACAGGGGGAGGAGTACTGTTTATGATAGCTGATGTGTTGCAGCCAAAGAAAGTAGTATATCAAGATGATAGACATGTGAATGAGAGTTCATTTGAGGCAGTCTGGTGCAAAATAGTGACCAATGCAACCAAATATACAGTTGGATGCTGCTATAGGCCAGGGAGTACAGGGGGAGATATTGAATTCATGCATCAGCAAATCAGTGCAATGAGTGCAGGCTTAGTGATTATTATGGGGGATTTTAATTACGGTGATATCAATTGGAAGGAGGAAATATCACGTAACAAAAAGGAAATGAAGTTCATACAGCTTCTATGAGATAATTACTTGAAACAGCACATAACTGAAGGGACACGTGGTGTGAGAGTGTTGGACCTGGTTATTGGTTCAGAGGTTATATGCATAAGTAAGGTGTCCTCGTTACCTCCAATTGGTGAAAGCGATCGTGTGGTATTGACTTGGGAGATTGCAAAATCTGTGGATTTTTCTGTTAAGAAGGGGTATATACGGAACTACAGGTTAGGCAATTATAATAAGCTTCGGAGTGAGCTTGCAGCCATCCCATGGCAGAACATATTGCAGGGGAAAGATGTTAGCAGTGCATGAGATAAAATCAGCGGGTATCTGAGGAAAGCAATATCAGATTGTGTCCCCATGGTCAGGAGGGTCAAACAAGGCAGGCGTTAGATGGATGAGTAGTAGCATCAAGCTTGATCTGCAAAAAAAGAAAATGTTATGGAGAATTTACAAGGAGAAAGGCGATCAGTACACCCATGAGCAGTACAAGGCTCAAGTTAGGAAGGTTACCAGCATAGTAAGAAAAGCTAAATCAGATTATGAGAAGAACTTAGCCAAAGAGATCAAGAGTAATCCCAAAGAGTTCTTCTGCTATGTAGCAGGTAAGAGGAAGAATGACTTCGGAAGGATAAGACAGAGAGGAGTTTAGAAGGAGGGCCATAATCGCAAATGACATTATGCGCAGGCTATGCAGACGGTGTGGTGTGGAATTTGTGGACATGTGGAATGAGTTTGAAGGGCGAAAGGACTTATACAAGATGGATGGCCTGCATTTGAATGGACTTGGTGTGCAGAAACTGGAAAGAGTGTTGCTGAATGAAGTGAAAATGGATGTGCAAAACCAGGGAAACTAGAACTATCAAGGAGGGGGCAGGGAAGGAATGGATATGCAGACATCAGTGAGACAGATGAGTGTAAGAATGTATATCATTTACCCGAACCAGCACTAAGGACAAAAAATCGGAATGGGATAGTTAGAATAACGCATCAAGTTAGGGGTAGGACAAAGGGATCACTGCATTTCATGTATACTAATGCCAGGAGTATTAGGAACAAAGAGGAAGAATTTTTGGCCTTGACTGACTCCTCCTGGCCACAGGTTATTGGCATTAGTGAAACATGGCTGACGGAAGATGATATAGTTAGTGGGATAGAATGTGTAGGTTATAGTGTGTTTAACAGGGACAGAGAGAATAAAATGGGCGGAGGAGTGTTATTGATGATAGCTGATGAACTGCAACCAAGGAGAACTGAAGTTGTATCGCAGGATAGTGAAAAGAATTCATTTGAGGCTATTTGGTGTGAGACTGAGACTGGCAGAATAAAATATACAGTTGGGTGCTGCTATAGACCAGGTGATGGAATAGATGGTGGAGATAGTATGCATAGGGAAATTGATGAAATGAGTGGAAGGAGGGTAATTCTTATGGGAGATTTCAACTATGGTAACATTGATTGGAAGGAGGAGAGGACACATGTGAGGAAGGAAAAGGATTTTATTCACTTATTAAGGGATAACTATCTGAGACAGCATGTAATTGAAAATTAGGGGTGTGAGAGTGCTTGACCTGGTAATAGCATCTCACAATTTGACTGTAATGAATATGACCATGTTGCCACCTATTGGTGAGAGTGATCATAAGGTCTTGACCTGGGAGGTGGCTAAAGGTGTGGAATTTTCGATTAAGACAGGGTATATGTGGAATTACCGTGCTGTCAAGTATGACAGGCTTTGGAGATTGCTTGGATCGGTGCCATGGCATGTACAACTGCAAGGGCTGGACGTCGATAGAGCATGGGAAGTGGTCAAGGAGCATTTTTATTATTATTATTATTATTATTGTTCCGGGAAACTCCAAGGAGTCGACAGACTCATCGAGGGAGGCCCTAACATCATGTCAAGAACAACTATTCAACATTCACACAGTATCTATCATACCTTGCCTTGAACTCATTCACGGTCGTAGCACCCACAACAGACTCTGGAAGCTTATTCCACTCATTTACCACTCTCCAAGTAAAGAACCTAGCTCTAACACCCTTGTCAACCACGCTCTTGCCCAGCTTCCATGCATGGCCCCTAGTCCTCCCACCACCAGTCATATGTTCAAAAATATCTTCTGGATCAATCTTATAAAAACCCTTCAGTAATTTGAATGTCTCAATCATATCACCCCTCCTTCGCCTATCGTCCAATTTCTGCAACCCAGAAATCTTCAACCTATTCTAATAAGGTTCATTCCACAGACCTGCTATCATCTTGGTCACTCGTCTCTGGACCCTCTCCACTTCCTCCCCATCACAAAGAAACCCTGGTGCCCATAACTGGGCACAGAAGTCCAGATGGGGTCTTATCAAGGCTCGATACAGAGGAACAACAACTTGTTCGTCTCTGCATGTTAAAGTATTTTTCAGAAGCCAAGTGTTTTGGTGAGCTGTTTTAGTTACTTTTGCAATGTGCCCCCTAAACTTCAACTCCCTATCCACCAACACTCCCAAATCCCTTGCCTCACCAATCTCCTGGAGTATGGTTCCACCAATGCGATATACTGCTGCTATTCTTTTCACCCCAAAGTGCATAACCTTGCACTTTGGCACATTAAATTGACATCCATTTTTCCTCGCCCAGTCCTCCAAACTATCCAAATCATCCTGTAAAATTTTGACATCCTGTGCACTCACAATTGCTCTACCCAACTTTGCATCATCAGCAAACAAGTGAACACTTCCTCTCAGATCCTTTCCAATATCATTGACGAACAAATTGAAAAGCAGTGGTCCAAGAACAGAGCCCTGTGGCACTCCACTAGTCACAAGACGTCTTTTAGACTCCACTCCTGAATAAACCACTCTTTGATATCACTCCTTCAACCACCCTCCTATCCATCTCACCAACCCTATATCTATACCCATCTGCTCCAGTTTACTGATTAGGGTTCCATGTGGTATCCTATCAAAGGCCTTGGCAAGGTCCAGTAGTATCACTGTAAACCCATTATCCCTATCCAGTTCAGCCGTCACTGTGTTATAAAAAGTGAGCAAGTTACTGAGGCATGATCTACCCTTCACAAAATCATGTTGTCCCCCATACAATATTCCATTTTCATCTATCCAATCCTGTATTCTTTTTTTGACTAATTTCTCTAAGACCTTGACAATGATTCCTGATATGCTAATCGGTCGGTAATTTACAACAGCAGTCTTGGAACCACCTTTATGCAGTGGAACTATTTTCCCCTCTTTCCGCCCGCTCGGGACTAACCCAGACCCGAGACTCAAATTAAACAAAATGGTCAAGGGTACTGACAATTCTTTAGCTGCTTCTCGTACAACACGAGCTGGTATACCATCCAATCCCACAGATGTATTGACATTGAGGTTATGCAATAGAATACTCACCTCCACTTCATTAACCACAATTCCCGTATAATCTACTGGTTTATTCGTTTCTGCAATGTCACCACCTGGATGATATACTCTTGCAAAGTGCTCACTCAGTAACTCAACTATCTCAACTGATTCAGTTACCTCCCTACCATCAGCATTCTTTAAAATCAATCTGCCATGTACATTTTTCCTTTTACTTGCTACATATCTAAAAAACTGTTTAGGATTCTCTTTAGCCTGCATGGCCAATGTTCTTTCGTAATCCTTTTTTGCTTTTCTTACCACACTCATCACCCTTCTGGCCTGCGCTTTATACCGTTCATGTGCCTGCCGGTCACCCTTCTCCTTAAATTCTCTCCAGTTGTTTCTTTTTTTGCAGCTCAAGCTTAATGGTGTTATTCATCCATTTAACCCCTACTTGATTTATTATTCGGACTCTAGGTATACAGTCAGCCATTGCTTCATGCAAGCATTTCTTAACTACCTCCCATGGACTATCAACTTCTAGTCCTTGCAGTTGTACATGCCATGGCACCGAACCAATCAAACTCCTAAGCTTGTCATACTTTCCAGCCAGATAATTTCACATGTACCCTGTCTTAATTGAAAATTCTACACCTTTAGCCACCTCCCAAGTTAAGACCCTATGATCACTCTCACCGATTGGTGGCAATGTGGTCATATTTGTTACAGCCAAATCCTCAGATGTAATTACTAGGTCAAGCACTCTCTGACCCCTAGTATTTTCCATTACATGCTGTCGCAGATAGTTATCCCTTAATAACCGCATAAAATCCAGTTCCTTCCTTCTGTGTGTCCTCTCCTCACTCCAATCAATGCGACCATAGTTGAAATCTCCCATAATAATCACCCTCCTTCCATCCATTTCTTCTATTTGCTTGTGCATACTGTCACCACCATCTTTTCCATCACCTGGTCTATAGCAGCATCCAATTGTATATTTAGTTCTGCTAGCCTTTGACCCTCACCCCAAATGGCCTCAAATGTGCTCTTTTTTCTATCCTGCAATTCAACTTCTATTCTCCTTGGCTGGAGCTCATCAGCTATCATCAACAATACTCCTCCCCCCATTTTATTCTCTCTGTCATTCCTGAACACACTATACACATCACATTCAATCCCACTAGTTATATCATCTACGGTCAGCCATGTTTCACTAATACCTATAACCTGTGGTCTGGAAGTGCCAACCATGGCCAAAAACTCTTCCTTCTTGTTCCTAATACTCCTAGTATTAGTGTACATGAATTTAAGACCCCCATTAGCCCCAACCCTACCTTGATGCCTTATATTAACTATCCCACTCAGATTTGTTGTCCTTATTTGCTCTGGCATATTATATTCATTCTTACATTCAACTGCCTCCCTAAGGACTGTATATCTACTCCCCCCCCCCCCTTAACAAATCTAGTTTCCCTGAATTTGCACATCCACTACATTCAGCAACACTTTCTCAAGTCTTCTTACACCGTAACCATTCAAATGCAAGCCGTCCATCTTATATAGATCCTTTCGCCCATCAAACTCACTCCACACATCCACAAATTCCACACCACTCGTCATACATAACCCACGCATAAAGTCATTCGTAATTATGGCCCTCCTTTTAAACATTTCACTGTCATACCATGGCAAAAGACTAATCATTCTAACTCTCTCACTCTTTTCTTTTGCTACCTCAAACAATTCATTCAGGTCTTCTATCATTTCCATTTTATCTCCTTTCAAATCATTCGTACTTGCCACAACAATCATTTCTTTCACCCTTTCCTTCTGTTCTCTAATAGACTCAGTTACGTCCTTTATGGTCGCACCAGGTTGGTACGATTTTGTCAAATCCTCTACTAACACACCTCGTACTAACGAGTTTCCATACAGCACTCTATCCTTCATTTTGTTCATATTCACATTCATACGTCTATTTTTCCTGTCATACCTTTTATTATTGGTTGGTTCATTCAGTCTACTTTTGTTCATGCACTCTAGCTGCTGTTTTGCTCTTTCTATCGCACTATTCAACAACGCGATCTCACTCAATGCATCTATCTCATCTTTTTTATTCTCTGAGAAACCATTTATACTATCATTCACACTTTCTACAATCACACTCTCACAATTTTCATGTACAACCTTGCCGTTTCTTGTCATATCCCTATTTCCTTCATTCTGAAGGTTGACAAAAATATCACACTCACGATCCGAAATACACTTCAATTCCTCATTCTCCCTACATTTTCTACACACATTCAATCCTTTATTATCATCTAACCACACTCCGACCGCACTCCGCAAAGCGTACATTTCACAGCTAGTACACTGACTCATTTCTTTCGCCATCCTTATCAAAGATAAGGATGGCGAACCTTCATTACTGGCTGCCATTTTCCTTAGCACAGGTGCCATACTTATTTGCAACGTGTTTTGTCAAATTATTCGTTATAACACACCAAAAACAGACGCACTAAAATACGCAAGGCAAACAAAACAAAACTACACAATATTAAGTAATTTGTATCGATAACTGAAAATGATACTTATCTTATCTGGAGCTTGCACGAACACTACACATTACGAATTCATCTAGCAGCGACTTCCCGACATAGATTATGTTATAAAACACTTTAGTATACTAACCACGCTAATAAAGCTCCAATAATATACCAAAATTACACACTTAAGTCCATTACATTGAATCCAAAACATCAATAAATCAACAGGCGGTTATGGCTGATTGTATACCTAGGGTCCGAATATTAAAACAAGTAGGAGTTAAATGGATGAATAACACCATTAAGCTTGAGCTGCAAAAAAAGAAACAACTGTAAAGGGAATTTAAAGAAAGGGTGACCTGCAGGCACACGAACGGTATAAAGTGCAGGCCAGAAATGTAACGAGTGTGGTAAAAAAAGCAAAAGCGGATTATGAAAGAAACTAGCTATGCAAGCAAAAGAGAATCCCAAACAGTTCTTTCAATATGCTGCAAGCAAGGAAAAAACTGTACACAGCAAAATGATTTTAAGGAATGACAATGGTAAGGAGGTCACTGAATCATTCAATATAGTGGAGTTACTGAGCACGCACTTTGCAAAAGCATATCATCTAGGTGGTGACATTGAAAAAATGAAGGAACCATTAGTTTATACGGGAATAGTGATGAATGAAGTGGAGGTGACTAGTCTATTAGAGAACCTTAATGTGAACACATCTGTGGGATTGGATGGTATACCGGCACGGGTCTTGCGTGAAGCGGCTAAGGAATTATCAGTGCCCTTGACCATGTTGTTTAATCTGAGTCTCAGGTCTGGTTTAGTCCCGAAGGTGTGGAAAGAGGGGAAAATAGTTTCACTGCATAAAGGAGGATACAAGACTACGGTTGCAAATTACCGACCGATCAGCATATCCGGAGTCACTGTCAAGGTCTTGGAGAAAGTAGTCAAGGGAAAAATACAGGAATGGATTGATGAAAATGAGATACTGTACAGGGGACAGCATGGCTTTGTGAAGGGTAGATCATGCTTCAGTAACTTGCTCAAGTTTTATAACAAGGTGACGGCTGAACTGGATAAGGGTTTACAGTGATACTGCTGGACCTAGCAAAGGCGTTTAACAGGATACGACATGGAATACTAATCCGTAAACTACAACGTATGGGAATGGATATAGGGTTGGTGAGATGGATAGGTGGTTTTTTGATGGAGAGATATCAAAGAGTAGTTTATTCAGGAGTAGAGTCCAAAAGACGGCCTGTGACTAGTGGTGTGCTGCAGGGTTCTGTTCTTGGACCACTGTTGTTTAATCTGTTCATTAACGATATAGGGAAGGATCTAAGTGGAACAATTCATTTGTTCGCTGATGATGCAATGTTGAGTAGGGCAATAGTGAATGCAGAAGATGTCAAAGTCTTGCAGGATGACTTACATAGATTGGAGTTCTGGGCTAAGGAGAATGGATGTCAATTTAATGTGACAAAACGTAAGGTTATGCATTTTGGGGTGAAAAGATTAGCAGCAGTATACCACATTGGTGGAACTGTAGTCTAAGAGATTGATGAGGACAGGGACTTGGGAGTGTTGGTGGATAGGGAGATGAAGTTTAGGGGGCACATTGCAAAAGTAGCTAAATCAGCTCATCAACTCACTTGGTTGTTGAAAAATACCTTGACGAGCAGAGACAAGCAAGTTATTGTACCTCTGTACCGAGCCTTGATAAGACCTCATCTCGACTACTGTGCCCAGATTTGGTCACCTTGATTCCTTCTTGATGGGGAGGAGGTGGAGAGGATCCAGAGACGAGTGACTAAGATGTTAACAGGTCTATGGAATGAACCATATGAGAACAGGTTGAAGATCTGTGGGTTGCAGAAACTAGTTGATAGGCGGAAAAGGGGAGATATGATTGAGACATTCAAATTGCTAAAGGGATTCTATAGGATTAATTCAGAGGATATTTTTGAGATCAGGACTGGTGGTGGGAGAACTAGGGGACACATATGGAAGCTGGGCAAGAGTGTGGTTAGCAGGGGTGTTAGAGCTGGGTTCTTTACTTTTAGAGTGGTAAATGAGTGGAATAAGCTGCCAGAGTCTGTTGTGGGTGCTATGATGGTGAACGAGTTCAAGGCAAGGTATGATAGATACTGTGAGAATGTAATCGCATAGTTGTGTGGACATGATGTTTAGGGCCTCCCTCGATGAGTCTAAAGACTCCTGGAGTCGCCCAAAATAATAATAATAACAACTTTAGTGGGTGCTGATGGTATTGAGGTGACAAAATCAGATGTAATAGTCGAGTTACTGAGTGATCACTTTACAAAAGTCTATCACCCAAGTGAGGATATCTCTATACCTGTAGCAATAACTAATGTGAGAATTGAAGCTAAAGAATCAGAGGTATTTAATATATTGCAAAATTTAAATGCAAACACTGCTGTATTGTTAGATGGAATATCAGCTTGGGTGTTGTGTGAATGTGCAAATGAATTGTTAACCCCTCTTACTTGGATATTTAATTTAAGTTTGAACTCTGGTATGGTCCCTAGGGAGTGGAAGTTAGGCAAAGTGGTTCCTTTGCATAAGGGTGGCTCTAAAACTGCGGTAGTTAATTACAGACCAATCACCATCTCAGGAGTAGTGGTAAAAGTATTGGAAAAGTTGGTTAAAGACAAAATTCAAGAATGGGTGGATCAGGATATGATACTCTATAGAGGCCAACATGGTTTTGTTAAAGGTAGATCCTGCCTTAGCAATCTATTAACTTTTCATAATAGAATGACATCTGAGTTGGACAAAGTAACTGACTACACAGTGGTACTTCGGGATTTTGCTAAGGCTTTTGACAGGATGCCCCATAGAAGACTGTTATGCAAATTGGAGCAGATGGGAATGGATACTAAATTGGTGATATGGATAGGAGAATGGCTCAGGGAGAGATACTATAAGGTGGTGTATGGAGGAGCCGAGTCCAGAATGAGGCAGGTGACCAGTGGTGTGCCTCAGGACTCTGTGCTTGGGCCATTGTTGTTTTTGTTGTTAAGCCATTTCCTATATAATTGATATAGGAAATGGCTTAAAGGGAGATATTCAGTTGTTTGCTGATGATGCAAAGTTGGGTAGCGCAATAAAAATCAAGCTGATGTTGAAAATTTGCAGGATGATTTAAATAAGCTGGTAAAATGGGAAAAAGATATTGGAGTCAGTTCAATGTGGAAAAGTGTAAAGTCATGCATTTTGGGATTAAAAGATTACCAGCTGTGTACTACATTCATGGAAAGGTACTCCAAGAGATTGATGGGGCTAGGGACTTAGGGGTATTGGTAGATAGGGAGATGAAGTTCAGAGGACACATTGCTAAGGTGTCCAAGATTGCACATAGGATTACTTGGTTGTTGAGGAACACACTAACATCCAGAGATAAAGAGGTTATTCTTCCCCTTTATAAAGTGTTGATACTTCCACATTTAGATTACTGTGCTCAGGTCTGGTCACCTGGATTCCTTGGAGATGAGGAGGCTGTGGAGAGGGTTCAGAGAAGAGTGACCAAGTTGGTGAGTGATGTAAAATATGCTCCCTACATTGATAGATTGAGAGCTTGTGGATTGCAGAGATTGGTTGATAGGCGAAGAAGAGGGGATATGATAGAAACATTTAAATTGCTGAAAGGTTTTTATAGGATTGATGCAGGGGAAATATTTCAGCTGTGTGATAGTGATGGAAGAACAAGAGGTCATCCCTGGAAATTAAAGAAGAGTGTGGTTAACAAAGGTGTCAAAACAAGGTTTTTTTTGCATGGAGGGTGGTGAATGAGTAGAATTCATTGCCTGACTTAGTTGTGAGCTCTTCGTCTGTAAATGAATTCAAGAAGAGATATGACAGATATTGTTTTGATAGTTTGGGTCTCCAGCGATGAGTCTATTGACTCCATGGAGATACCTGTAATAATAAACACTGGTGAAGGTTAATGTCCAAATTGCACTCTAATAAGAAAATCATTCCAACAGATCAAAGTAACAAAGCTACAAATTTCTGCATTGCATAAACACAGAGATTGATAGTAAAGTGTCAGTGTAGATCATCCCTGTAATCTCAGTGTGCTAAAAAGTTCAAATTTTGCTGAGAATTTAAAAGCAAGGCTATAAATGCAATGTTCTTTGTGTCGCTCATGTGGTGATTTGATTGGAATCACAAGAGTAATAGTGTTTGTAAATGTTTAAACTAATGCATGCGTAAGCCTCAAGCTGATAGAGCCATTTGCTAGTTGGCTAATGCAAAAATAATAGAGATCTGAGTGTAAACTTTGGCATAAAAATGTGATTGAAATTTGGAGCAGCGTGTTAACATCAAATTTTGTGTGAAAATTGGCAAAACTGCTACTGAAATGTTGGAGCTGTTGAAAGTGACATGGTGTGGATACTCTGAAAAAGTCAAGTGTCTTTGTGTGTATAAGAGATTCAAAGGTGGGCGAGAAGATGTGAATGATGACCCCAGAAGTGGGCAACCAAAAACAAAAATGACAGATGCAAATGTGAACAGAGTGCGAGATTTGGTATAGTCTGACAGATGATTAAGTGTGCGATTAATGGCTGATGAATTGTAAATGAATCTAGAAACAGTCAGGATAATTTTAACTGAAGAACTGGGTATGTGAACGATTTCTGCAAAGTTTGTGCCTCAGATCTTGACAGATGAACAGAAGCAGTGGCGAGTTCAAGTTGCAACTAATCTTTCTGCAAATAAGTAGATGTTTCTGAGAGTAATTATGGGTGACGAAACCTGGTGCTTCCAGTACGATCCCGAAACAAACGCCAGAGCATTAGTGAAAAACCCAGCGTTCGTCACATCCGAAAAAAAGGATGCATTCATGTTCACAGTTCAAGTCCATGCTCGTGTGTTTCTTTGATCACAAGGAGATAGTCCACTATGAATGAACAGGGACAAACGTCAACCAACAATGCTATTTAGAGATGCTGAAAAGATTATGAGATTCTGTTTGGAGAAAAAGACCTGAATTGTGGCCTGACAAGTGGATCATCCATCACGACAATGTGTCAAGACATAGTGCGCTTATTGTGAGAGTTTCTGGCCAAAAAATTTATTACCGAATTAGGTCATCCTGCTTGTTCACCCACCTTAGCTCCCTGTGATTTCTGGCTGTTTCCAAAATTAAAGGCTATGAAAAAGGACAAAGATTTTCTGACATCACTGATATCGAGCATAAGGTGATAAAGGTACTCAAGAGTATTCCAGAAAAAAAGTTCCACTCCTGTTTCCAAATATGGGAACACCATCTAAACCAGTGTATAATGCAAAAGGGGACTATTTCGAAAGTGACAGCAGCCACTAATGTATAGTTCCAAATATAGGTTTTTTTACAGGTGCATTCCAGGAATTAAATTATCACACCTTGTAGATATCAGATGTGTATATAAAAAAAAGTGTACATATGATCTTGGATATGTATTAATTTCAGAGCAGAAGTGGAGGAAAATCATCATGAACAGAACATTTTTCCATATTGTAATTAAAGATTTTTCCAAGTCCTGCTGGAGATAGTTACAGAAGCATGCAGTATGAAATTCAGCAGAGCTGACTGAATGAGAGAGAGAGAGAGAGAGAGAGAGAGAGAGAGATGGGAGAGCAAAGATGAACAGAAGTTGTGCCCATACAGAATTGGTTAACTGAAGTTGAGGCATGGAAAGGGTTATTTGGTATTCTGGTTGGTAGATACACAATTTGCATTGGTTCGTTGCTTATAACTAACACTCTAGTATCTCTTCCTGAGTGGTCAGTGAAACCAGAGAAGGAAAGTCAATTGGAGATGCAATCATTAAAGTCAGCAAAGAAAATGACTTCTGTGCTTGGGAGGATGAAGTGCAGAAAATCATGTTTAGGGATAAATGCCAAAGATTAAAGCAATTTTTCAAATTTAGCAAGCAACAAAGATAACAGATGAATTGTTCAAGAATGGAACAAGTAAACTAAACCAGAAGGTTAACAAAGAGGATTCTGGATTTGCCATTTTATCATCACAGAACATCAGATTGCACAAAGGCACAAGTATCACTTTGTGAGAGAAAGAAATTTTGCAATGCAACCAGAAAGTCAAAATATACAATAGTTATAGGTACTATCTAGGGTATGTTCAAAACAGGTTGGGTCTAAATGTCTAAGTGGTGATATACATCATTTATTGATTGCATTTATGCTGGGAATGATAAGTGATTTTTTTTTGTATAATTTTTTTTTTGTATTTGTTAATTTTTGAGGGAGATTTAAATATAGTGAGTGAATTAAAACAAGAACATAATATGTTAGTTTATTTTAATGGTATTGATTACAACACAGAATGATAAGAAAATAATTAATATTTATTAATTTATTAGCTGATATTTTGCAAGTATTATATCCTACATTTTCAGAGCACAAGAACAGTTTATCACAATACACGAAACAACAATAATTTGTAACAGTGGGACTAGTATAAAAAATATTTTAAGCTTTTTCTGTTTATAGAAAACCCACACATACAGGGATATATTTGCACAAACATTCACACCATCATCCAGCCCAACAGTATGGTATCCACAGAGTTAGAGCTATCTGTTCCAATAACAATACTCTTACCACTGAACTCACTTATATGCATCACACGTTCTTAGCCAATGGCTATAATCCCCATAGGATAGAAAAAATACTAAATGCTCGACAGAAATCCCCTCCATTGCCTATTACACAAGACTACAGCAAAACTTACCATCCCATATGTTAAAGATACCAAGCAATTTTAAACCTGGTTTTACTCCATTTTTTCCAAGTGAGCAAACAGACAAAATGTCAAGGTTGCAACTGCAATTTATGCAAGACTAGCTGATCTCACAGGTGGTACAACACCAGGCAACTTGTTGCAAAGGTGGAGCAAGCTACCAACACTCCTATCTCAGTATCTCCTATAATGCAAAACACATCTCCAAGAAGGGGATGTATGATGTTTTGTATTAAAGGCAAGAGGCCACTACCCAGACTAGTTTCGACCTTTATTGAGGTCGAATGGGAGTTCATGTCTCTCATCATCGGCCTTTGGAGAATAAAGCATGCTGAGGGTCAGCGAACAGTAAGAGAGGAGAATAATGAAAGATAGAGTAGGACAGTAGGAGGTAAAAGAGGCCTCAGTCAACCTGTTTAGCCTTATATGGCTAATTGGTCTGTGACACATATTCTCAATTTATCTGTTAAAAAAAAAAGAAAATTTAACCATAAAAATTTTGACTAATAGTTCACTTATAAATTTATCCTTAATAATTTCATCAGTTATCTATGAAGGAGATCCATTGACCTGTTTTGAAAACAATAATTTCAGTTAGAATTTTTTTTTTTTTTTTTTTTTAAATTACATAAAAATCAAAGGACTTAAGGTCCGGTCAGTTGAACTGAAAGGAAACAAAATAAGGAACTTGCAAACTTGGTACCACTGGGACTTAGAATGGGGTAGAAGACTGGCCCGGGAGATGCCGCTCACAAGGAGCAACACCGCCTCGCAGTAAGCCTTCGCAGCCCGGGTTCTCAGATCTACCCCCCTTATTTGGAGTAAAGGAAACCGTGCCAGCGAAAGCTTTGTGGCGAGGAACAACAGAGTGGTTGTTACTTTTCCTAGGGAGAGTTAGGTGGAGTTTTGGAGATACTAAAGAAATATACAGGGCTTGATGCGTCCCTGTATAAGAAAGCATATTTTCGGTGGTTTGCAGTATTTGTTCACAAATTTAAAGTCGCCTAGTAGATGTCTCTCTTGCGCAAGAAATTTAGGAAGGTAAAAAAAGAAACCTTTCCTTATTCCTGCGTACATTAAATTTGCGTCCCGTACCTGGGATTTTTTCCGTACCTTCCAGATGTGATACTTTAATACGTTAATTAAAAAAATGGCGAATTTTTGGGTCTTGTTGACTGGTGGCGGGAATTGCAGGTATATGACCTCTTCTAGTGATAGCATCGGGATTCCCAGTGCTGTGCTCAGTCTTTGCCAGACGCGTTGGGCTGGTGGGCAAAAATAAAAGAAATGCTCCACCGTTTCCACGCCCCGGCAGACATCACAAAAGGGATCGCACGGACTGGGTACGTACCTAGATTTAACCTGTTTCACCAGGAGCCGCCCATAAGCTATTCGCCAGGCCAGATCCCGATGAAAAGGCTGTCCCCAGCTATTCTTGATGTTTTTAAAGAGAATTTCATTGTTTTTCCATGTTTTGGTGTATCACGCCTGGAGAGTTGGAAGAAATCCCAGTATACTGCTTTCGGTTTGTGTGTGAGGATTTCTGTTCCTTTGTCTCTAAGTACTGCGAGTGATTTTACTAGTGTGCGGTACCACTTGGGCACTCCCTTGCACGGGGTCCAGCATAGTCCGTGGTTCCAAAGAGGGGGAGGAAAAGTCCTATAAAATATCTAATTAGGAGGCCTGAAATATTGTTTGAGTTTAAGGCCTTCCGTACGGTTTTGAATGTATTTGCATAAAGCAAGCTTTTGAGATCAGGCAGAGCGTACCCCCCTTCTTCATGTTTTAGTTGCAGGTATTGTTTTTTAACCTCGTTTTTTTTCATTCCAGAAGAAATCTATGAGTTTTTTGGATAATTGGTTTTCTTGTAGCAGTGTGATGCCTGTGATATTGATTGTGTGCATCAGCATTGGGGTAATGATTGTTTTTATCACTGTGGCTCTGCCATAAAATGAGAAAAAGGTCGGTTTGAATAGACTTATCTTTTCCGTACTTATTTCCTGTAATTTTTTAACTGGTAAAGCTACCGACTCAGAACAGGGAACTCCTAGTATTGTTAGCGGCTGCGTATGCAGCGCTAAACCGTAGGGAAGTCCGGTGTTATGGAAATTTCCAAAATTTTTGATTTTGGTTTTTTGTGCATTAACTCGGAGACCACTGACTATGCTGAAGTTTTGCAGTATGTCAAGATAGATGCAGATAGACTCAGAGTCTCCGTGTCGCCACTACATCATCTGCATATGCTACTATTTTGCACTGTTTGGAAACTTGGGGCAGTGGAATACCATTAATTGCAGAGGTGTTCTCTATTCTTTTGATGAGGGGTTCTAATGCTAGGGAAAAGAGAAGGGGGCTTAGTGGGCAGCCTTGCCTAACCCCTCTCTTTATACGGATTGGTTCTGTCAGAAACCCATTAATAGACAGTTGTGTCGAGGCCCCGCGTACATATGTTTAATTGTACGCCTAAGTCTCGGGCCTATGCCTACTTTTTTTAGGGTGTCCTGTAAGTACGTGTGGCTGACGCTGTCGAACGCTTTTTCCAGGTCGGTGGAGAGAAGTGCCAGGGGGTATTTTTTTTTCCTTGGGCAGTCTGATTAGGTCTCTTAGCAGGAAGAGATTAAATTCCATAGATCTACCTGGGATTCCATAGACCTGTGAACTTGTTATTATGTTTTCTATTCCGCCCTGAATGTGTGTACAGATAATTTTTGCGAAAAGTTTATAGTCTAGGTTAGTTAAGGAGATGGGACGACAGTTATTTGACAAGGTCCGATCTCGGTCTTTTTTGGGGATAAAGATTGTATAGCTCTTAGCAAATTCCTCGGGGATGTTTCCCGAAGTGAGGAATTCGTTAAAGATCTTTACTAGTGCTGGCAGTACAAGGTCCCAGATAGATCTATAGAATTCTATCCCCAGTCCGTCTGGCCATGGGGTCTTTTTTGTCTTCATCGTTTTGCACGTGGCTTTTATTTCAGCTACAGTTATCGGCCTGTCATGCAGGGCGCTAAGATGCTCGGGAAAACGTTTGACGTCCCACTCACTGAAGTCATCCGTGCCCTGCTGGTCAGCAAAGATGCCGAGATACTGCTGGTGAAAGTGACGGAGTATTTCATGGGTTGAATTTAGAATCTGGCCTTTCTCCTCGATCTGGTAAATCGTTCTTTCATCGTTTGCTGCCACCCGTTGTTGATTGTAGAATGCGGCGGAGGGTGTTTCCAAATTTCTGAGATAGAGTCCCGTGCGAAAGTCGAGGTCATCAACTCTACTCTGCCGCCCTTGCTGCAGCTCTATTTCTACCTGTCTGATAAGATGTCCGCAGGGAACTCCGCTCCGTTCGCTTGAACAGTACCAGCCGAGTTCCCTGTAGAGATCCCTCAGCCGTTTACGTTGTTGGTAGACCCTTTCGCGCCCACATTTTTGAAACAGTTCCTTAGCCTGCCACTTAAAGTGCAGCCAGTTTTCCCAGTCCCAGTTGATGTTTGTCCATTCATAACAGAGTTTCTGTAGCTGGTCGCTAAAAAGACTGGGAAAGGTAGGAGGAAGCCTCCAAGGACCTCTGGCTGTTTCCATAACCTCTGGGAGTGTAATTTTTAAAATGACCAATTTGTGGTCTGTTGACATGTTATGTGCTGTGGTGTGACGTGTCCTTTGAACATACTGTTCCAAGTTTTGGGACACGTACACCCTATCTAGTCTCGTTGATATCTGGCCGCGGCACCACGTTGTTTCTACCTTCGATGGGTTATTCCTCCTCCAGACATCGACGAGATCAAAATTTACACAGCATCTTTTTAGAGCGGTAGTTCCGCCGGTTCCGGAGTTTGCGTTCCCGCCTACTTTGTCCAAACGTGTGTCTTCCACACAATTCCAGTCCCCGGCTACTATTAGGTGTTCTGCTTCCAAGAGGTAGTTTTCAAGGGCAGAGAAGAAACCGCTTCTGTGGTATGGGCTTTAAGGGGCGTATACTGCAACAAGCCGGATGGTACGGCCACCGTACTTCCAGTCTACCGTTATTAGACGTCCCATGGCGTCCTTCTGGACGTAGAAGAATCCCCCGCGATTGGGGGGCGAATTAGTATCCCCACCCCTCGCGAGTGAGCATCCCCAAAGCACCAGTAGCTGGTGACTGGGTAGCTTCTCGAGAAGTTCTCCACGTCCCAATGCTTATAAAAATGGGTTTCTTGAATCAGGAGGATATTAATTTTGTACCTTAACATTAGCTTCCAGACAGTGCTTTGTGCAAAGGGGTTGCGTAAACCGTTGGTGTTTAAAGTGTCAATTTTAAAATCCATGTTGGTATTTGGAGGAAGGGTGTTGTCTGTTTGTTGCTCTACGTGTTCCACCTGTGATTCACTATCGGAGCTGTTTGGAATATCCATTACGAGGTCGTTTTGAAATTCCATTTCTGTGATGCTATAAATGTCCGCGCTGCAGATATGTGAATGGGGTTCTGCAGGTTGGTCCGCTACTGGGGATAGGTTTCCTGTCTTTGTTACCGCCTCCTCAAGGGGCTGGGTGCCTTCGCGTTGGCTTGTAGTTTGGATGTTGTCCATTTCATCTTCTGACGAGAGTAGGCTGCTTTGTTTAGCCTTTTTTGCCTCTTCTGTTTCTGCCTCTCTTGTGCGCTTTATTGGGGCGCTGGTTGTTACGACTTCTTCCTCTTTGCTGCGGGTTTCGAAGTTGGCTGTTATTTCCTTGATGTGGCGGGTTGCCCTGGGTGTCTTACCCGTTACGGGTTTCATAGAGGTTGTGTTTTCTGCTAGTGTTTCTTTTTCGGTCCGTTTCCGGAGCTCTGGAAAATCGCTCCCTGATGATACCTCAGGTTTACCGAGGGGTATAGCCCTGATCGGTATTATGGTCCCTCCAGCTGCTTCTGAGAGTGTTCTGTGCGAGCACGTGTCCACTTTATGGGTCAAGTCCCCACATTTAAGACAAGCTTTGATTGATACAGTAGGGGCAGAAAACATACGGTTTCACCGTACTCAAAAGAAAGATTCCAAATTGTAGTCAAAAATGACCAAACAAGAAGCAAATTATTAGAGGGTTTCCCCTGTGCGGGACAAACGATCAAACCTTATTTAATAGGGAGTTTACGAAAAACGTTAAGAATAACTAGATTTCCCTTGGAATACCTGGAGAATGAAGACAACGTCAAGAAATTTTTTAGCCAATGGGGCGATATTATTAATATCAAAGCATTTGAACATCCAGATTACAAAGGCTGGAAAACAGGCGACGTTGAAGTACAGATGGATATGAAAAAGGAAGTTCCCAACTTCATTTTAGTGGGCCAAACAAGAGTCATGGTTAACTACCCGGGGGTTAAAAGATTGTGTTTCCGATGTAACTCTGAGGGTCACCTAGGGGCAGAATGCCCAAAACTAAAGTGCACAAATTGCAAATCAACAGAGCACAAAATAGTAAACTGCACAGAAGCTTGTCTTAAATGTGGGGACTTGATCCATAAAGTGGACATGTGCTCGCACAGAACAACCTCAGAAGCAGCCGGAGGGACCATAATACCGATCAGGGCTATACCCCTCGGTACACCTGAGGAATCATCAGGGAGCGATTTTCCAGAGCTCCGGCAACAGACCGAAAAAGAAACACTAGCAGAAAACACAACCTCCATGAAACCCGTAACGGGTAAGACACCCAGGGCAACCCGCCACATCAAGGAAATAACAGCCAACTTCGAAACCCGCAGCAAAGAGGAAGAAGTTGTAACAACCAGCGCCCCAATAAAGCGCACAAGAGAGGCAGAAACAGAAGAGGCAAAAAAGGCTAAACAAAGCAGCCTACTCTCGTCAGAAGATGAAATGGACAACATCCAAACTACAAGCCAACGCGAAGGCACCCAGCTCCTTGAGGAGGCGGTAACAAAGACAGGAAACCTATCCCCAGTAGCGGACCAACCTGCAGAACCCCATTCACATATCTGCAGCACGGACATTTATAGCATCACAGAAATGGAATTTCAAAACGACCTCGTTATGGATATTCCAAACAGCTCCGATAGTGAATCACAGGTGGAACATGTAGAACAACAAACAGACAACACCCCCCCCCTTCCTCCAAATACCAACATGGATTTTAAAATTGCTACTTTAAACACCAACGGTTTAGGCAACCCCTTTGCACAAAGCACTGTCTGGAAGCTAATGTTAAGGTACAAAATTAATATCCTCCTGATTCAAGAAACCCATTTCTATAAGCATTGGGAATTGGAGAACTTCTCGAGAAGCTACCCAGTCACTAGCTACTGGTGCTTTGGGGATGCTCACTCGCGAGGGGTGGGGATATTAATTCGCCCCCCAATCGCGGGGGGGGGGTTCTTCTACGTCCAGAAGGACGCCATGGGACGTCTAATAACGGTAGACTGGAAGTACGGTGGCCGTACCATCCGGCTTGTTGCAGTATACGCCCCGAAAAGCCCATACCACAGAAGCGGTTTCTTCTCTGCCCTTGAAAACTATCTCTTGGGAGCAGAACACCTAATAGTAGCCGGGGACTGGAATTGTGTGGAAGACACACGTTTGGACAAAGTAGGCGGGAACGCAAACTCCGGAACCGGCGGAACCACAGCTCTAAAAAGTTGCTGTGTAAATTTTGATCTCGTCGATGTCTGGAGGAGGAATAACCCATCGAAGGTAGAAACAACGTGGTGCCGCGGCCAGATATCGACGAGACTAGATAGGGTGTGCGTGTCCCAAAACTTGGAACAGTATGTTCAAAGGACACGTCACACCACAGCACACAACATGTCAACAGACCACAAATTGGTCATTTTAAAAATTACACTCCCAGAAGTTATGGAAACAGCCAGAGGTCCTTGGAGGCTTCCTCCTACCTTTCCCAGTCTTTTTAGCGACCAGCTACAGAAACTCTATGATGAATGGACAAACATCAACTGGGACTGGGAAAACTGGCTGCACTTTAAGTGGCAGGCTAAGGAACTGTTTCAAAAATGTGGGCGCGAAAGGGTCTACCAACAACGTAAACGGCTGAGGGATCTCTACAGGGAACTCGGCTGGTACCGGTCAAGTGAACGGAGCGGAGTTCCCTGCGGACATCTTATGAGACAGGTAGAAATAGAGCTGCAGCAAGAGCGGCAGAGTAGAGTCGATGACCTCGACTTTCGCACGAGACTCTATCTCAGAAATTTGGAAACACCCTCCGCCGCATTCTACAATCAACAACGGGTGGCAGCAAACGATGAAAGAACGATTTACCAGATCAAGGAGAAAGGCCAGATTCTAAATTTAACGCATGAAATACTCCGTCACTTTCACCAGCAGTATCTCGGCATCTTCGCTGACCAGTAGGGCACGGATGACTTCAGTGAGTGGGACGTCAAACGTTTTTCTGAGCATCTTAGCGCCCTACATGACAGGCCGATAACTGTAGCTGAAATAAAAGACACATGCAAAACGATTAAGACAAAAAAGACCCCAGGGCCAGACGGACTGGGGATAGAATTCTATATATCTATCTGGGACCTTGTACTGCCAGCACTAGTAAAGATCTTTAACGAATTCCTCACTTCGGGAAACATCCCCGAGGAATTCGCTAAGAGCTATACAATCTTTATCCCCAAAAAAGACCGAGATCGGTCCTTGTCAAATAACTGGCGTCCCATCTCCTTAACTAGCCTAGACTATAAACTTTTCGCAAAAATTATCTGTACACGCATTAAGGGCGGAATAGAAAACATAATAACAAGTTCACAGGTCTATGGAATCCCAGGTAGATCTATGGAATTTAATCTCTTCCTGCTAAGAGACCTAATCAGACTGGCCAAGGAAAAAAAATACCTCCTGGCACTTCTCTCCACCGACCTGGAAAAAGCGTTCGACAGCGTCAGCCACACGTACTTACAGGACACCCTAAAAAAAGTAGGCATAGGCCCGAGACTTCGGCGTACAATTAAACATATGTACGCGGAGGCCTCGACACAACTGTTTATTAATGGGTTTCTGACAGAACCAATCCGTATAAAGAGAGGGGTTAGGCAAGGCTGCCCACTAAGCCCCCTTCTCTTTTCCCTAGCATTAGAACCCTTCATCAAAAGAATAGAGAACACCCCTGCAATTAATGGTATTCCACTGCCACAAGTTTCCAAACAGTGCAAAATAGTAGCATATGCAGATGTAGTGGCCGCACTCAGAGACTCTGAGTCTATCTGCATCTATCTTGACATACTGCAAAACTTCAGCATAGTCAGTGGTCTCCGAGTTAATGCACAAAAAACCAAAATCAAAAATTTTGGAAATTTCCATAACACCGGACTTCCCTACGGTTTAGCGCTGCATACGCAGCCGCTAACAATACTAGGAGTTCCCTTTTCTGAGTCGCTAGCTTTACCAGTTAAAAAATTACAGGAAATAAGTACGGAAAAGATAAGTCTATTCAAACCGACCTTTTTCTCCTTTTATGGCAGAGCCACAGTGATAAAAACAATCATTACCCCAATGCTGATGCACACAGTCAATATCACAAGCATCACACTGCTACAAGAAAACCAATTATCCAAAAAACTCATAGATTTCTTCTGGAATGAAAAAAAACATGAGGTTAAAAAAGAATATCTGCAACTAAAACATGAAGAAGGGGGGTATGCTCTTCCTGATCTCAAAAGCTTGCTTTATGCAAATACATTCAAAACCGTACGGAAGGCCTTAAACTCAAACCATATTTCAGGCCTCCTAATTAGATATTTTATAGGACTTTTCCTCCCCCTCTTTGGAACCACGGACTATGCTGGACCCCGTGCAAGGGTTGTGCCGAAGTGGAACCGCACACTAGTAAAATCACTCGCAGTACTTAGAGACAAAGGAACAGAAATCCTCACGCACAAACCGAAAGCAGTATACTGGGATTTCTTCCAACTCTCCAGGCGTGATACACCAAACCTCGGGACAAACAATGAAATTCTCTTTAAAAACATCAAGAATAGCTGGGGACAGCCTTTTCATCTGGATCTGGCCTGGCGAATAGCTTATGGGCGGCTCCCGGTGAAACAGGTTAAATCTAGGTACGTACCCAGTCCGTGCGATCCCTTTTGTGATGTCTGCCGGGGCGTGGAAACGGTGGAGCATTTCTTTTATTTTTGCCCACCAGCTCAACGCGTCTGGCAAAGACTGAGCACAGCACTGGGAATCCCGATGCTATCACTAGAAGAGGTCATACACCTGCAATTCCCGCCACCAGTCAACAAGACCCAAAAATTCGCCATTTTTTTAATTAACGTCTTAAAGTATCACATCTGGGAGGTACGGAAAAAATCCCAGGTACGGGACGCAAATTTAATGTACGCAGGAATAAGGAAAGGTTTCTTTTTTTACCTTCCTAAATTTCTTGTGCAAGAGAGACATCTACTAGGCGACTTTAAATTTGTTAACAAATACTGCAAACCACCGAAAATATGCTTTCTTATACAGGGACGCATCAAGCCCTGTATATTTCTTTAGTATCTCCAAAACTCCACCTAACTCTCCCTAGGAAAAGTAACAACCACTCTGTTCTTCCTCGCCACAAAGCTTTCGCTGGCACGGTTTCCTTTACTCCAAATAAGGGGGGTAGATCTGAGAACCCGGGCTGCGAAGGCTTACTGCGAGGCGGTGCTGCTCCTTGTGAGCGGAATCTCCCAGGCCAGTCTTCTACCCCATTCTAAGTCCCAGTGGTACCAGGTCTGTAAGTTCCTTATTTTGTTCCCTTTCAGTTCAACTGACCGGACCTTAAGTCCTTTAATTTTTATGTAATTTAAAAAAAAAAAAAAAAAAGTTCTAACTGAAAATACTGTTTTCAAAACAGGTCAATGGATCTCCTTCGTAGATAACTGACGAAATTATTAAGGATAAATTTATAAGTGAACTATTAGTCAAAATTTTTATGGTTAAATTTTCTTTTTTTTTTAACAGATAAATTGAGAATATGTGTCACAGACCAATTAGCCATATAAGGCTAAACAGGTTGACTGAGGCCTCTTTTACCTCCTACTATCCTACTCTATCTTTCATTATTCTCCTCTCTTACTGTTTGCTGACCCTCAGCATGCTTTATTCTCCAAAGGCCTATGATGAGAGACATGAACTCCCATTCGACCTCAATAAAGGGCGAAACCAGTCTGGGTAGTGGCCCCTTGCCTTTAATACAAAACATCAGACATATCCGCAAGGAGATGTGTTTTGTATTATAGGAGATACTGAGATAGAGTGTTGGTATCTTGCTCCACCTTTGCAACGAGTTGCCTTGGTGTTGTACCACCTTAACCCAGTCCTGAAGATACTTTCAGGCGCAACCTTGACATTTTGTCTGTTTGCTCACACTTGGAAAAAAAAAAAAATGGATTAAAACCAGGTTTAAATTGCTTGGTATTATACTAACTATACCCAAGTGAAAAATAAACTTTCTATATCTATATCTCTAAATCCAGAGTAAATTTTTATTTAAAGAAGGGTGGCAACACCAATTATGGCAACTTCCTATAGGTAGAAATGGCCTGCTAATGCTTCTGCCTGATATCTCCAAATCTTGGTATTTCTAGCCTGGCTTCCCACTGATGAGACCTCAATAAAGGTCGAAACCGGTCTGGGTAGTGGCCCTTCCCTTAATGCATGACATTAGACATATCTGCAAGGAGATGTGTTTTGCATTATAGGAGATACTGAGATAGGAGTGTTGGTAGCTTGCTCCACCTTTACCACGAGTAGCCTTGGTCTTGCACTACCTGTGGGATCAGCTAGTCTTGCATAAATTGTAGGCGCAAACTTGACATTTTGTCTGTTTGCTCACTTGGAAAAAATGGAGTAAAACCAGGTTTAAAATTGCTTGGTATCTTTAACATAACTATAACCATGTTAAAAATACTTTCTACACTTACCATCCCATACATTCAAGGCACACATCTGAAAAGATATCTAGAGTGCTTAATAAATATCAGTTACGCACCATATTTAAACCATATGCCAAATTAGCAACTTTCATCCGTTCACCTAAGGGCAAACTCTCTTCTTTATCACATCCAGAGTTTATGAAGTGCCCTGGCTTATTATGGACAGACAGGAAGAACTGTTGACTGGTGAACATAAAAAATACATTTGGCATTATCGTTATGGTAAGTTGGATCTAGCAGACCATGCCTTAGATACCCCTTCATGCAGGATCAAATGCAAGAAAACAAAAGTGCTACACAGAAGTTATTATAAGTCAGAGGAATTGTTTCTGGAATCAACAGCAGCTTCAAAATGTACTCCAGACCTCAACAACTATAGCTGTATAAATTACCAAAAATTGGGAGACAGTCATTTTAAGAAATAATTAATACTTATTTTCTCTCTCTTTTCGAACATAGATGGTACAATTAGGACTTTAGTTCCTTGTGTTGTCATTACAATTGTTTTAAACTAGACCCACTGTTATACAAATTGTTGTTGCTTCATGACAAACTGTTCTTGCATTCTGAAGATGTTGGATATAATACCAGAGAAATATCAGCTAATCAGTTAATAAATAGTAATTATTTTCTTTTCATTATGTGTTGTAATCAATACCATTAAAATAACTAACATATACTGCAAACACATAAGCCTTTTCACTCGTTTAAGAACATATATTAATATAAAATAATACAGGTAACCCTCTTATAACACGGATGTTAGGTTCCGTTGAAATGCCGCATTATATAAATCGCGTTACGCGAGACTCAGATCACATAGAAAAGTAGGGTTATGTTCAGAAATCGTTTTTTTTTTTTTTTTTAAATTATATAAACAACGATATATCCAACAAAAATATTTTTTTTATTTAATTCAGGTAAGTTATGAAAATATATAAATTATGAAACAAATACATAGTATAAAATTATAAATTTACAAATTGTACATAAACTTCACTGCACATAATGCATAAATATTTTAGACAAACTAAAATAAAGGCATATTTTAATCTTTCATAGCACGAGGATTTGAGGATCGGTTAATAAACATGGGTTTTGTCATGTAATCACATGACGCATTACTACAAAACAGTAGAGTAATTCTATCTTTAGAAACTTTGAATCCTGGAGCTGACTTTCATAGGTGCGTTTTTGTATTTTTTTCCGATATAACCCGGATTCATCCGCATTGAACACCTCGTCCAAATCATAAATGTTTATAAACTGTGAGAGCTTTCTGTTTAATAAGATTTCCATCCAAAGGAATTTTTCGAGTGCAATCTTCTATCCATATCATTAGAGATTTCTCCATTTTTCCCATTAGAATATTGCGTATATGAGCAACCTGCTTTTCACTAACCATTGACCCAGCAATAAACACTCTCTCTCAGATTTTATGTTCATTTTATTTGTTCGAATTATTGATATTTAAATTCAAAGTCCTTGTAACAGCTCCTGGTTTTTCTCCATTTTTCAGCCGATCCAAGATTTTAATTTTTTCTTCGAGAGAAATAAATTTTCTTTTCAATGTTGGTTTTGCTCTTTCGTTGCAGTTTGTGGCCATTACTATAAAAAAAAGCACTACATATTAATTATGTATGTAACTCATCAGAAAATAAACTGCTCAGCTTGAGATTAATACACTTATGATTTTTAATGCACTTTCCTGACAGAAACTGAAGACAATTTTCAATAATAAACACTTGATATGGTTAACAATTGGCATATATGCACTGAAGGGCATTTCCCCTAATATAAATTTGCTACTTATAACTATATGCATGATACGGGCAGACACAAATTTAACGAAGATAAAATTTGATTTTTAAGTCGCATTGAAAAATACATGAAAAGCTAAAGGGCTATTACAATGTGTAGACATTGTATTTTTATCGAAACCACGCTGTTGTATAAGTACCAAGTTGAACAAGGATTACTACAATTTGTAGATTGCGTTATATCGAAACCGCGCTGTATAAGTACCGCGATATATATGAGGGCTACCTGTATTATATAAAAGATACAAGACTATATAATGAAACTCTCATCTATCTATTACTACGGGCGACTCCAGGGAGTCCTTAGACTCATCGAGGGAGGCCCTAAACATCATGTCCACACAACTATACGACATTCTCACAGTATCTACCATACCTTGTCTTGAACTCACTCACCGTCATAGCACCCACAACAGAGTTTGGCAGCTTATTCCACTCATTTACCACTCTAAAAGTAAAGAACCCAGCTCTAACACCCCTGCTAACTAAACTCTTGCCCTACTTCCATAGGTATCCCCTAGTTCTTCCACTACCGGTCCTGATCTCAAAAATATCCTCAGAATTAATCCTATAGAAACCCTTTAGCAATTTGAATGTCTCAATCATATCTCCCCTTTTCTGCCTATCAACTAATTTCTGCAACCCACAAATCTTCAACCTGTTCTCATATGGTTCATTCCATAGACCTGCTATCATCTTAGTCACTCGCCTCTGGATCCTTTCCACCTCCTCCCCATCATGAAGGAACCTAGATGACCAAATCTGGGCACAATAGTTGAGATGAGGTCTTATCAAGGCTCAGTACAGAGGTACAATAACTTGCTTGTCTCTGCTCGTCAAGGTATTTTTCAACAACCAAGTGAGTTGATGAACTGATTTAGCTGCTTTTGCAATGTGCCGCCTAAACTTCATTTTCCTATCCACCAACACTGCCAAGTCCCTAGCTTCATCAATCTCCTGGAGTACAGTTCCACCAATGTGGTATACTGCTGCTAATCTTTTCACCCCAAAATGCATAGCCTTACATTTTGTCACATTAAATTGACATCCATTCTCCTTAGCCCATAACTCCAATCTATCCAAGTCGTCCTGCAAGATTTTGACATCCTCTGTATTCACTATTGCCCTACCCAACTTGGCATCATCAGCAAACAAATGAACTGTTTCTCTTAGATCCTTCCCTTTGTTATCTAAATAACAAAGAAAATTAAAACATTATTAGGAGATAGTTATGTCATGTGCATGCACAATACTGAAATCAGGATGATTTGAAAGTATGATTCCAAATTACAATATACTTCAAAAAATTTATGCGTCAAGTAGTGAAAGACAAGGTATTTACACTTAAGTTAAACACATAGATGACATTCCGTAACTCAAGTCAAGTAAATGAATCAAAATCCTCAATATTTTCTTACCTTTTTTCTGCTTGCACGACGCATGTACTGGTCAACCTTTTCCAACTGATCTGGGCTTTGAAGCATATTTGCTACATGCTTGGCTGCTGTGGCTTTTGCCTCTGCCTCTAATGCCACTACATCCATTGGCATAATGAAAAATCTGCAATGTTTCTTTCAGAATCAGTTATGAGGTAATAAAACTAAATTCAAAAAATTCAGATTTATCTGAAAGAGCTAAGGTATAAAGCAAAACATTAAAACATTGATATCGAGCATATCTATGACTCAACAGATAAGTTACAGAGCCCATATATTGCACTACAAAGCATGATTTTTTCATAGTCCTGATGAAAACTTCATGACTGGGCTACTTGATAGAGGCTAATGACTTCACATCAATTGCCTTAGCATCCCATAATGCAACATACATATAATGCTATGCATTAATAGAAAGGCCACTACCCAGACTGGTCTCAACTTTTATTGAGGTATGTTTAAATGCAAGGATACTGCTCCCAAAACTCTGAGTGATCTACAAGATCACTCAAAATGACCCTAAATGATCACTACTCAACTCACCACTCCTGACCTGAATCACTCCAAGACAAGAAACTAAAGCAGTGGTTAAACCCAGTAACAGGGAAAAACCCACCACCAAGTAGAGCCTCTCTATTCCCCAGGAAGTAAGCAAAACCTATTAAGAGCATTAAATGTCATCAGCGAGAGCCAGATCCAGAAATGATTCAACCTTTATCGAGGTCTCATCAAGGAAGTCAGACCTAGAAGTGATATCAAGGTTGAAATAATTCAAAAGTCATATTTCCATATACAAGTAGTCAGAAGGTGTCACACCTTATTACTAAAATACTCTGGATTAGAGGTAAATGTTTGGAAGTTTTTTTTTCACTTGGTTATACTATAAATTAAAGATACTAAGAAATTATATTCTTGTTTTAATCCTTTATTCAAGTGCAAGAACCAGTTTCTTCTATCTTTAATACTCTCATATTTTCACAGTCATACAGTGAATAAGGGAGAGACATGGGGGGGGGGGGGGGGGCAGACACTTCGATGAAAAAAAATTACCTTAGCAGTCAATGCACGCAGATTACATGACACCCAATCCTGTTCTTTATATCTCCTCCATAATGTCCTTTCTCTCCAAAGCTCCTAACTAATTCCATGATTTTGACATAAGTGAATGTAAAACTGAGCATATTTTATGTGAAATTTGCCCACAAAAGGTTGTAAACCTACAGTACATTAATATTAACATTGTGGGTAGACTAAGGTTTGTATGCACCTCTTTTTGCAAAAGGATACTGAAGTTCATCATGTTAGTGAAGAACGAAGTCCAAGAAGGAGACAAAAGGTTCATGTCTATACACTTAGGTGAATAATGATTTTGATGATACGTTTTTGAAACTTTGTTATTAAACTCTGCAATACTGCAAAAATTTCATCAACATAAGTGAATCTGTACTACATTAAAATGCTTGGAATGAATGCTCTACTGTTCAACAAAATCAAATTTATTGTCATGTAGCTAGGATAATCCCTAACCATTGCAAAATTAAAGAAATAGTTGTCTCCCAAAATCTACCATTTTTGCAAGCTAGTATATCCTTGCTAATATGTCATGTCAACTTAATGATGCTAAGAATTCCTTATCATTTATAAATACAAACATTCTACCTATTTGTGATGAAATTTCATCTCAGCACTAATGGAATTACTAGCTGATAACTTGATTTATTATTATTATTACTATTACCACCCCAAGACCTCATGGAGTTAAAGACTCATCTGGGAGGTCCTTTTATCACACACACACAGCTCATCATACCATGTTTTAACACATTCATTGCCAATCACGCAATATCGCGCGATCCGAGTTCTCACCAAACAGCCGATCACGCGTTATCGCATGGACGTCGCTAACTAAATAAAAAAATAAAAAAAATTTGGCCACCACACGAAATTCCAATTTTCAGCTTGGCAATAAACGATATCACGCGATGCGAGTTCTCACCAAACAGCCGATCACGCGTTATCGCGTGGACGTCGCTAACTAATTAAAAAAATATAAAAAATTTGGCCACCACACGAAATTCCAATTTTCAGCTTGGCAATGAAAGTGTTAAACACATTCAAACTCTTTGCAGACACCACATTCTCAGGCAAGGCATTCCAATTATTCACAACTCTGCACGAAAAAAACCTGCCTCTCACTCCCCTACTCACACCCTCTTTATACAGTTTCCAGGGATGACCTCTGGTTCTCCCACTATTCTCTATAAAACTTCTCCAGCATTGATCCTATAACAATCCCTTACCAACTTGTAGGTCTCTATCATATCTCCCCCTCTTCCTCCTGATTAACCCTCCTTACCCTAGTAAGGAGGGTTAATCAGGTAGAAGTTAGATGGATAAGTAATATCATTAAGCATGAGCTGCAGAAGAAGAAGAAGAAAATGCTGTGGAAGGTATATAAAGAGAAAGGTAACTAGCAATCTCATGAACAGTACAAAGCTCAGGCAAGAAATGTGACGAGCAAAGCAAGGAATGCAAAATCAGATTATGAGAAGAATTAAGCCAAGCAGGCCAAAGCAAATCCCAAAGAGTTCTTTTGTTATGTGGCAAGTAAAAGGAAGAACGACTAGGGACAATTAACCTTAATGAGTGATGATGTTCACAAGGAGACAGGAGGATAAAACAGTTCAGTTACTGAGTGACCACTTTGCTAGGGTATATCATACTAGTGAGGTGACTGCTTTAACCTATGTGACAAACATAAATGGGAGAACAGAGGTGGATGAATTGGAAGTTCTTAGGATATTGGAGAATCTCAATGTAATTAGAGCCATGAGATTAGATGGGATATCTGCTAGGGTTTTTGCAAGAATGTGCAAGGGAACTGGCAATGCCTTTGACTAGGCTCTTTAATTTAAGACTCCACTCTAGTAGAGTTCCATGGGAGTGGAAAGAGGGCAAAATAATCCCCTTGCATAAGGCAGGTTCTAAGACTGCAGTAGCAAATCATAGAACAATCAGTACCTCAGGTCTGGTGTTAAAAGTACTAGTAAAACCGGTGAAAAAGAGAATTCAAGAACGGGTAGATAAAAATATAATACTGTATGAGGGTCAACATGGCATTGTGAGGGATCGGTCATGCCTAAGTAATTTACTAACTTTTTATATAGAATAACAAAACCAAAGCTTTGTAGCAGGGGGAAAAAGAATGTTAGTTTTAGAATGTATTAATAACTGATAATGGAAGTGATCTATATTCAGATTATATATTTAAATTATTAAATGTGTTATGTGTTTATTAAATGTATTTCAACCTACATTATGAGGCATGAGTATTTAAATAATATTCTTCCCCACACATGCACACAAGCACAATACCACAGAGCGAAACAAAAGTAGAAGTTTTTATCATAGCTCTAAGTATAGTATATCCTAAGAACCTACACCCTCTGTCCAAAGAGAAACTAAACTTTTCCAAAATAGAAGAAACTACAGGGCCACCTGTTGTATCTTTTTGTTGTCAAAAGTGGCAATCCTCATCAGTGCTGTGTCAACTGTTTATGACATTTGTTTCATTAGAAGAAGAGTTATAGTGCTAAGAGTGATGGTGTGTTTCGACGAACGGTCGGAAAATGAGTTTCAAACAGAGAGCTGCGATTGACTTTTGTGTTAAACTTGGTAAAAGTTTTACCAAAACACATCAAATGTTTCAAAAAGCATACGTGATGAATGCTTATCCCATACTCAAATTTACAAGTGGTTTAAGCGATTTCAAAGTGGTCATGAGATGCTTGAGGACAACGAAAAGCCTGGCCTTCCAAAAACTGGACTGAGCGAAGTTAACATCCAAAAAGTGAGCGATTTCATCAAAGAAAACTCGAAATCATCCATGAGGTTGATTGAAGATGAACTGGGGATTCCAAAATTAACTGTGCACAAGATTTTGACCGAGAGTTTGGGCCTACATAAATTGAATTCGCGATTTGTTCCCCACAAGTTGACTGACGACCAAAAGATGTATCGAATTGAACACTGCAAGGACCTCATTAAAACCGCTTGTTAGGACTCAAACTTCCTTGAAATGATTGTTACTGGTGACGAAATGTGATGTTTTGAGTATGAGCCCAAAACAAAGTGACAGAGGGCTGAGTGGAGACCAAAAGAAGAGGGGCATCCGAAAGTAAGTCACTTGAAGAAGTCCAAAGTAAAGACAATGCTGATTTGTTTCTACGAATCTACAAAGAATTCATTCCATCTGGCCAAACGGTCAATGGTGAATTTTATCTTGAAGTTTTGAAGCGATTTGTTTTGATAGCGAGATAGTGAGAATTCATCACGCACGGCATGAATATCGTGATGCAGGCAACTGGTCACTTTTGCATAATAATGCACCATCTCATTGTTCGAACATTGTGAGACAGTTTTTGAGCAAAAACCAAGTTTGTGTGTTGCATCACTCACTATATTCACCTGATTTAGCACCCTGTGACTTCTCTTCCCCGACTTCATTTGTCGATGAAAAGAAAGTGACACATCATTGAAAACGTTCAAGAGGCAGTATTTCCAAAAACCAATATAAAAAACTCATTTAACGAATTAATTGACTGTGCCAAATGCTGTATATTGAAGCTGAGGGAGAGCATATTGATTGAAATAAATTATTTGAATAATTACAATTGGTCTGTGTTTTATTTTCTATCAAAAGTTCAGTTTCTTTTTTGGACAGAGCATGTATTTCAAAATAAAGAAAATTCATTCTGAGAATTTTTGAAGTTCATCCTTCTATTCTTTTACTCCAAGAAAGAACTTCTTTTGGTTTTTGAAATTTATTTCCAAGAAAAGACTAATTCTTTAATATCTTTTTATGTCGCCAACTGGAGGAACTTTTTCTAAGCCTATCTTCGACCAGTTCCCAAGTTAGTCAATCTCTGACATGGGCAAGCGAGTTTTTTCTACCAGAAACATAAAACTGACCACAGGACCCACATTATTTCAGACAGTAGCATATCCTGTTAGGGTTAGGTACCAAGAGATGGCAGCACTTGTTTGCCAGCCTCTTCATCGGTGGCTGCTATAATTAGTGATAGACATGGGCTAGCTATCTCTGATTGGCTACCAGTGGAGATTGAACTGCCCACTCAGTCTCCAAAAGCTAGACAGGTTTTAAAGGCCTCGTCTACTCCCTATAAGGGAATAAAAGGCGTTAGCTGATTTTTTTTTAATAAATAAATAAGTTTTATAATCAGATACCGTAAAATTTCTTCATTTGTTAAATTTAGTCCCACATGGTATATGTAGTTCGTTTTCTCAGAAATTTCATTTCCATTTGAATTTGAGAATTTTCATGAACTTCCATGTTTTGCTTCTGCTTTTGGAAATCACTTGAGGAAAAAAACTGGAAATAAGAAATCATGAAGTTTTATGCACAATTGGCATTTATAAATCTGTAAATATACCAGTGACTATCTGATACAGAATTTATGAGGTTTGTATTACAAATCTCATAAATTCTGTATCAGATAGTCCATATCATTTTTATATTACAGGATTTACAATTTTCTCTGCTGAGTGAAATCAAAGAAAGGATGATTACTTTATAAAAGTAACTGCCTCCAGTGTGAGTGTGAGTGCATGCGTGTTTTTGGAATATCTCATTGCATTTTGGTGATTGTAGGAGAGATAAGAATGGAAATTCAACCTCTCCCATTTAACCTTTGCACTGAAGAAATTCACTGAATTGACAGATAACTAGAAATACTATCTGACCAAAAATATCTGGACACTCCTTTTGTAGTAGCGGATATGACTATATACACTATAACCTATATACTGGTCTCATTCAGGTATAAAAGGAAGCAAACACGCTTGCAATTTTCATACACAAACATTAACAGTAAAATGGGCTCTGAAGAGCTCAGTGACATTCAATGCAACACTATCAGAGAATGCCACTTTTGCAACAACTCAGTTTGGGAAATTTCTGCCTGCTCAATTGTAAATGATGTTATTATGAAGTAAAAATACCTGACAGAAACAACAGCACAAAATCATGATCAGACAAGGCTAGTCTACATAAAATCACAGAGCAAGACTGTCAAGTGCTGAAGCTCATGGTTTAAAAACACCTGCCCTTTGTTGAAACACCTCTGCAAAGTAATGTCAGGCACCACAAGTTCATTAGAGCTGAAGAATATGGATTTCCATGGCCATGCAGCCACATACACAAGTTAACATTAGCAAGGACAATGCCAAGCTTTAGATGGAGAAGTGTAAACCTCATAGCCATTGGACTCTATCAGTGCAATAACCATTCTCTAGGGTGACATGCTTCATCATCTGGCAGTCCAACACGAGTCTGAGTTTGGTAGATGCCAAGAGATCGTTACCTGTCCAAATGCACTGTGCAACCCATGAAGTTTGGTGGGCTTGGCCTCTTAGTTCCAGTGACGGGGAATCTTAACACTGTGGCCTATGATGACATTCTAGACATTTCTGTACTGGAACTTAGGGGCCCAATGCCCCGGTTCACAAAGCAAGGTCTGAGCAAAAATGGTTTGATGAAATGGCTTCTGAACTTGACTGGCCTGCACAGAAGCTCTGTGCAGGCCAGTCTCAATCCTTGAATACCTGTGGGATGAACTGGAACACCAATTGTGAGTCAGGCCAAATTGTCCAGTGACCATGCTCACTAATGCTCTTCTAGAAGAATGGAAGGGAATTACCACAGCAGCAACATACCAAAATCTAGCAGAAAGCCTTCAACAGAAGGCAGCAAATGGCAGACTGACTCCATATTAATGCCTTTCATATTAAAGTAATAGATGGGATGAGCAAGCATCTGGATATATCTGATCAGAGAGTGTACATAAAAAATTTTCTTCCCACAGAGTTCACATCCCAAACTTCTCCTTTCTGTAAGCATTTAAATTTTAAAAACTTCAGTAATAGAAAATATAAGTGGTTGCAGTTTTTATAATTATAAGTAGCACTACTTCAATATCTACAGTTGAGGATGGGGGGAAGAAATCTATTATTATATTCTTGACTTCCTTGGAATCGCAAGATTCATCGTGGGAGGTCAACACCAGTCAACATGAAGTATCATACCACTCCTTCAAATCATACTCCCATTTGCACTTTCACTACTCTCTCAGGCAATGCATTCCATACTCCTACCGCTCCATGCAAAAATTTCATGCCCTCTCATTCTACTACACGAAAAATCTCCTCAATGTCAATATGATAACCCTTCAACAGCTGAAATGTCTCAATCATATTTCCCTCTGTTTCTTCTATCCACCTAACTCAGCAGTCTGCATGCTCTCAGTTTAACTTCATAACCAAGATTATACAATCTGATATAATTTTTGTTATCTATCTCTGCACCCTTTCCAAGGTTACTTTATCCCCTTCAAATCCCAGTGACCACATCAGCACACAGAAACCCAGACATGCCTTGATCAAAATTTTATACAATGGGGTACCAAACTTTGTTCTCCTTATCTTTGCAATGTGTCCTCTGAATTTCAAATTTCTATCAAGAATTACCCAGAGATTCTTTGCTTCTTCCACTTCCAACACAACTCCACCAAGTGAGTATGAAGCAATCCATCTGTGGATTCCAAATTTCAAAACCTTACATTTGGTTGCATTAAACTGACATCCCCATTAATTTGCCCACATTTCTGGCTTATTGAAATAATTCTGAAGAGCCAAAACATAGCACTATTACTAATAACCCTCCTAGGCTTCACATCTGAATATCCATATCTCCCTATAGTCCTGTGACAATATCCTTGACATAAAGATGAACAGTAATGGTCCCAGGTACTGAACCCTGTGGAACTCTACTTGTAATCTTCCTACTCCCTGGTACTGCCCTCCCATATACAACTCTGACATCTATCAGAAAGCCAGTTACCAATCCAATCTTCTTCTAGTTTTACAACTCTTTGTGAGTTTTAGCTTGAAAAACAATTTTTAGCCATATTTTCTTTTCTGTAAAATATTCTTCCAAATCTTAACTTTTAAAGTTGTAAGATCTTTTTGCACATCATTAATTCATCTCTTTCTTGGTCTATCTTTCTTCCTTTCCATTCAAATATTTTTTCAACTCCTCTATCTTTTTCCATTCTTTCTATATGCCCCAACTGCTATTCTTTGTGTCTTTATATATCTTCACCATTCATTAGTTGTTCAAGTTCATTATTTGTTCTAATTCTCCATATTCCATTTTCTTCCTTTATTGGTCCATATATTTTCCTTTCAAAGATTCTCAGTCTATCTAGTCTTTTTGTGTTAATGGCCACGTTTTACATCCGTATGTTGTTATAGGTCTTATAACTGTTTTATAAAGTTTCAATTTAGAATTACGATTAAGAATCTTATTATTCTAACTTTTTATAAATATAACACTTATTTCCAGCCATGATTCTACTATTAATTTCATCTGATATATTATTGTTTTGTGTTATTAATAAACATAAATATTTAAAACTATCTACAACTTAAACTATATTCACCTATATTATATCTTGTAATATTTTTATTTATTGTCTTTCCACATTGCATATATTTAGTCTTCTGTCCATTAATTTGTAATCCAACTTTAGCATTTCTATTACGTTCTTCAAATTTCTCTTCTAAATCTTTTCTCCTGCGACTTATTATTACTATATCGTCTATATATGCACACATTTGTATTAATTTATTATAAATAAATCCTCTCATATTTAACTTTCTTATTATTGCTTCAAGTACCAAATTAAATAAACTTGCTTAAAGTACATCTCCTTGTCTTACTCCACAGTTTATTTCAAAGGGGTCCGTTAATTCCCCTTTAACCTCTTTAACTGCTTGGGATCCTTCTAATGAAATTTTAATTAACTGAATTAATTTTCCTGGTATTCCCAGTATTTTCAAACCATGTATCATTTCTTGTCTATTTCATATAATAAATGTTTGTTGGAAGGCCTGGTTGACTGAGTGGTTAGCGTATCCACTCTCCAGCCAAAAGGCTGTGGGTTTGAATCCCACCATGGCCATGGATGTTTGCGATTGTCTGTGAAAATAGTGGTGGTGGTCGGCAGTAAATGGCATTGGTGTATGATGATGGTAGCTGCGGTTAGTGGAGAGTGGTGGAGACAGGGTTGTAGAGCAGACCCTCCCTTGATGAGTCTTTGGCTCACTGGAGGTGTTATGTAATAATAATAATAAATTATGAAGTTCTATATCATATTCTAAACATTTTTCATATATATTTCGTAGCATAAATATATTATCAACTGTAGATCTTTTATTTCTGAAACCACACTGGTACTCTCCTATTATTGTTTCTATACCTGGTTCTAATTTTCTATATATCATACTAAGGTTGGTCGATTGGTAGAGCCTCTGATACTAATGGCTCATGTAAAAAGTTAAGCAAGTTTGAGTGCAGTTAGTAGTTGGAAGGGGTCAATCGTTTGATGCTGATGGCACACTCTCCCTGTCACACAATAATAGTATACTTGTACATCGTTGACTGAGCTTGCCTATCTTTTCAGAATCAGGACATGATCTATTTGATTACATTCTTTGGTTGGTGGAAATAATCCAGGTCCCCAATAATCTTCTTTGGTCAAAAACATGTACTCATTATTCTAAGTTTATTTGATATTGTTAATTGTATAAGTCTATTTCTGTTTTCACTTGTTTCTTCATGTAAACTACTTTCCAACTACTTCATGAAACATGTTCTCTTTCCTTATTTTTGCATTAAAATCCCCTAATATTATCATGGTCATTTTTATTTTTTTCACAAGTTTCTTATAAATCCTCATAAAATTGATCTATCAAATCTCATCAGTATTCTCGGTCTGGGCATATATGTTAATAAAAGTGATATTAAGGAATTTCTCTTTAATTTGTAACTTGCATTTTCTTTCATTTTTTGGTGTGAATCCTAAAATTGATTTTATGTTTTTTCTAATAATAAATCCTACTCCATAATTTCTTTGTTCTTCAGCACCACTATAATGCATAACACACCCAATTCTCTATTTACACGGTAGATTGGTTCCAGAAAAAATTATTCACCATTACTTTCTGACAGTAGCCGCATTCTTTTGTGTGAGATTGGAACGAAATCACTTCCATCACTTGAAACACTTTGGCCATCCTGTTCATACTGCAATGGTGAAATGTTTTCTTCAGTAAAAAGAACTAAATTACCACTAATTTCCAATAATTCTGAAGGTTGATTTTTTTTTTTTTATCATGAACTCTGTAATTAATTGTTGAGATCCTTTGACTAGATCTTTGTATAAATCTTCATATCGCACCATACATGATTTCAGTTCACGTTTAAACTGTTCAGCTCATTCAGTATTTGGATCATGTGTAAGAAAATGACTTTGCAATTTACTAGCCATTTGAAGCCTTTCTTTAATTAATCCTACAGTCAGTGGAATCTCTTCATCATCATCATCACTTTTTTTTTCTTTTTGATCAAGATTCTTCTGGACAGCTTCTATTATTTCGTTATCACTAACATCCTTGTCAACTATCAATTCTTCAATATCTGCAGACAAAAAATCATCAAATCCTTCTCTGCCAACTGCATGTGCTAATCTGATGATATTGAAATATTCAGTAGTATGCAAAGTACAGGGTTTTTCTTTTTCATACATCCTGGCCAAGTAGGTTTCTGGAATGCATTTCAAGTTGATGGTTTCAATTCTGATAATGCCAACTACTAAGTTTGATGTAAACGAAAATAGAAAATTTCTTCCACACATCAATAACTGTAAGTAAATTATCCTTATCTAGTTTATCCAAAGTTTGCGGGGTTAGCCTAGTGGCTGTGCGCTTTGCAACCATATGCCTGGGGAAGGAGGGTCCCAGGTTCGATTCCCCATCGGTGACGTGAGGAGCTGAAGGATCTTCCTCAGCCATAGCCAAGTTAGCCAGTCTTGGGTGTGGACAGTAGGGTTTTTCCCCAGTTTATCCAGGGGTTTTCCATCCTGCAAAGCAGGCAAAACAGCCTTGAGAACTCAACACTACAGGACATAGGATACACCAGGGAGTAGGGCTGACCACCTTATCCTGTGAATGGTTTGAGGTCCGATGATTAATAAACCCTCAACACCGCAAGGTAAAAGAGGGTAAAAAAAAGAAGATGAAATGAGATGAGTTTATTCAAAATGAACTGGAATGTTCTTCTTATGTAGAAAGTTTTGAAGGTAGCTATCACACCCTGGTCTAGCGGTTGTATTAAGGATGTTGTATTAGGTGGCAGAAAACAAAATTCCACATTCAGGTGTTCTAAAACAGGATGGACAGGCGCGCTGTCTATAATCAATAAAACTTTAAAGTCCAGATTTTTTTTCCATCAAATAACGTTTGTCTTCTGGAACAAAACACTGATGAAACCATTCATTAATCACGGAATAGTCACACGATCCTTAGCTGCTTTAAAGCCATCAACACTTTTTTGTGATTTTGCTATATAAGATCTACTTGGCATTTTTTCTCAGAAGAGGGTAGTCTAATCTGTGTTCCAAACATGATCAGGAGTGTAGCCACCATTTCAATAATTTTGGACAGTTTGAAAGAAATTCCCTAGCTGCCAGTTCATCTGTAGATGTGGCTTCTCCTTTTATTTTTAAATAATGAAGCGTGCATCTTTTCAGAAATTTTGTAAGCCAACCTGTGCTTGCAGAAAAAGCACAATTGTTTCAGGAACAAAACACAAGATATGTAAATATTTTGAATTGTAAACAAGAAACGATTGTTTAGGAAACAGCTTAACTCCTTCCAAGCAGCTTTATATAAGCGGGCCTCCCATAACAGACCAACTTAACTTCGAGGAATCAGCATAGCACCCTTCTGCTTCCAGGAACCAACGGCAAGTGAATATAATAGATCATCTGTCAGCTTAACTTTGGAAAATCATAATTACAAAAATTGATTTTTATTTTTGTTGTCGCCACAATTGTCTACATTCTGTAGTGTAGAGTAATCCATGATATTTAAAACATTGAGGGGATTCCACTCAATGTTTTAAACTCAAAATTCATGTTTAAGTACATATATACCATTCTAGGAAATGATAATTATAATGGAAATACCCTTTTTAACAGAACTGAATTTAAACAGAAATTTTAAAAATAAGCACCATTTGAACCGTGTTAAATTAAATTATACTGTGTAAAAATAGAACTGCTTTTGTTTTCTAAACTGTGTTATTTTGAAATCATGTAAAAAAAGCCATGTAAAAAGAGAATTAGATGTATAATCTTTTTTGTTTATTCTTCCTTTTTCTCTCCATCTTATTTCCTGTAATGCTGTAATATCCAATTCATATTTCTTTAACTCTTCTGCTATACTTTGCATTTTCCCTACCTGTAACACTGTTCTAACATTCCATATTCCAAAATTCATTAACCTTTTCCTTTTCGTGTGTCTTTTCCATGAAATCAGTCCGGCTTTCAATTGTTTAGCTTTCTTAACAAGAGATTTTTTTTTACAGGAATGGGTGCTTGCTCATTGCCCGACCCGGAGGACCAGGCCTCCATATTTTTGTCCCCTGGAGGCAGGATGGCCCAGTTATACCCTCAGGCACTGGGTACCCATTTTAGTTGCCTCTTATGACATGCATGGGCTACATTGGGACTATTCTTTAACCCTGGTCACCACACGGGGAACTAATCCAATCTACTAACCTGATATATAAACCCAAATGTTGCAACTTAGAAACCACCCTGTCAAATGCCATTGGAAAAAAAAAAAATGACAGTATGCCTTATCCTCATTCACTGCTTGTTACTCTATTGCGAAAGGTAATCAGAGTACTAAAACAAGAGCACCCTTTAATAAATCCATGCTGGCCTGCATAAATAATATTGTTCTCTTCTGCCCAATTCTGCACATGAATTCTTACCAATTTCTTCAAAATCTTAATTACAGAAGAAATATAAACACTAAAGTAGCTGTATACAAGACTGTGTTCAAACCAATTTTAACTTATGGATCTGAGAGCTGGGTCAGAAGTAAAACACTTGACCAAAGACTAGAGACCGCAGATATGAGAGTCCTGAGAAAGATTAGAGGCGTGAACAGATGGCATCAATGGCAATATCATATTAAAAATGAGGATATTAGGAAAGAACTTGACATTGTCAGCATCCAGGAATGCGTTAGCAGAGCTAATCTCAGATGGTATGGTCACTTAAATAGAATGGGAGAGGAAAGATTAGCAAAACAAGTGTTCTCTGCCAGGTTGGCAGGAAAACGACCCAGAGGAAGACCAAGATATAGGTGGATTGATACGGTACAAAGTGCCTTAGACGATAGAAATATAAGATCTGATAATGTTGGAGTCTTGACAAGTAACAGACTGATTTGGAGGAAAATTGTAGATAGGAAGTTAGTAATGATGTAATTTTTTCATGTAGTACTGTCATATCCTGTACACCCCTTGAGGGTACATGGCAGGAATTTGATGATGATGATATAAACAGGCCTATATACTTTTGATACCTCCATTTTATCACCATCCTTATATAATGACACTATCTCACACTCCTTCCACACTGGATAAACCTTTCCTGTTGCAAGACTTTCATTAAACAGCCAAGTCAAGTCAATGGCACAATCAGTTCCATAACGCATTCCCTTAAAACATATGGTGAAGTTCCATCTTGTTCCCTTGCCTTACTGACATTTAGCATCCTCAGTATTCGGAATGCATCCTCTTCATTCACTTCTAACACTTCACCACTCGCTATCCTTCTAGGAATAGAGTCTACTGAACCAAGATGGAAAGAACAGAAATCAAAACTGAAATATTGAAACAAAATCATTTATCACAAAATCACAAAATCAGCATAATATTTCAAAAAGTAAAATTTTTTTTTCCCTGTCCCTGATTTAAAATAAGATATTAATGAAGATTTTATATTCCATTAAGAGAGTTCACGAATACTACTTTTATACAAAAATTTCACAAAATTTTGAAACTAGAATGCTCCGTGTATTGAGGAATTTGTAAGCATGTGCCCTCCTGATGCAAAAAAGGACATGATATACAGCATCAAAGAAGCTCCCAACAGATGTGCAACATGCACAAGACAGGCCAGCATGAGCATGTTAAATTCAAACAGTTCAATCAAAAACTGATAAATTAATTAGCAAATTCTGTGAGAAGTTTTTGGTATTGAGATCACATTATGATGTAAATAACGAGTAATAAAAATAAGCAATTAAAACCCTTAATTAAAAAATAAAACTAAGCAATTAATTGCTTATATTTTGCAAAAGACAAGGTAAGATTGAGGCTTCAAATTATAAGCCAATCTATATGTTTGGGGTTATAGTCAAGATATCAAAAGGGTTGGCATGGACTAGGATCTGCAATTGGGTTGATACCAGAATTCTCTCTCTCTGATGGTTAGCATAACTTTGCTAAAGGAAAATTATGTTTTAGCAATTACAACAATGTAACAACTGCATTGGATAAGGGAGATGCATATACAGTATCATATTTAGATTTTACAAAATGCCTTGGACATATTGCAAAAAGTTGATAACACTGGAAATTATAACAAATGAGTATTCTGCACAGGAAACTGGCTGTCTGATAAGCATCTGCAAGTTTGTATAGTAGAGTGCATTAAAACAGAATAGGCATTAGTGGTGTACTCCAGAGGGTATGTTTTGAGCCCATTGCCATTTCACTTGTATGTAATGATATCAAAAGAGGTTTAAATGTAAGCACAAGAATTAATAGTAATTTATCAATACATATATTTGGGCCTGATTTTAACATCAGTGCACAAGAAAATTCAAAGGTGGAGCATGAAGAATGGATGGTTATTCCCTTTTTTTTTTTTTTTACATATATGAACCACGTTCTAGAGTGCCACCATACAATGAATGGTAAAAAAAAAATCAATAATTTGACTTATAACAATGCAAGAGATGATAATTACTAAATAATGCAAAATAGATTTAACTTAACATATATATTTGTATTAGTATAAAATGTTCGTCCTTGTATCAAGGGCATCTTCAGTATGACTTTAAAATTAAACAACAAGAACAGAAACTAGTATAGTCAGTAATGACACATGTGAACTACATGTACATGATGTAGAGCTATTTTTTCATAAGAAGGGTAATTTAAATATATTGTTTCTATTTAGATTTGGTTGATGTAAAAGATCTCACAACTCTCTTTATAAATGTTCCAGATCATTACTTTTATGGAGAACCTTAATTTTCTTCAAAGAACTCATTGTATAGTGGTGATAGCATGCTCCACAAATCCCAATTGCTCTGGCTCTAATGTAGTCTAAATGTTCATCATGGCTGCATATATATCTATTTAGCCAATGTGTATTGGACTAGAGAATACTGTAGTCAGTGTCCATGCTATGCCAGGCCAGGTAGACTTATTGTGGGTGATGTAAAAACTGGTGTTTCTGCAGTCAATTTTAAACCAAGTATCCTGTTTTGTTCAAATAAGAATGGAAACAATCACTCTCATCATGGTAAACACTGGCAGGTGGAGAGGGAACTATCTTTGGTGGGGAATCACCAGGAGAAGATTTTGTTAACGGTGAAGAATGTAAGAAATAAACTTTTTTTAAGCAATTTTGAAATTGCTTCAAGATGGAATTAGGACTTGCCATATGAGGTTAGAGCTCCTATACTGGCTTGTGAAGTGTGTGTTTAATCTCTTTGAGATGAAGTCATTCTGTAAACATGATACCTTGGATGTGTCAAGTTTCATGAGATCCTCAAGACTGAAGCAGACATGTGTCCATATAAATAATTATTTGGTGATGTCCATTTCTTGAGATGGACTGAATTTTAATGTATATAATGGCCTGTGAAAGGGACTTTACGATGAACAGAATTTAAGTACTCGAGATGAGATACAGGAAAGGAGAAGACAATCATGAAGCTGATGCACAGGTGCAAGATGTTAATCTTTTAGGAAGGAAGGTAGGTAGAGATGCTTCAGATTCAGGCCAGATGCAAAAACATCACCTACTCGTGCAGCATATCCAAAAGGAAGATTGTGGTAGTATTGAAGAGAATAAGCAGTCTGCTTCTGCAAATGAAGTAGCCCAATTGCATGAGAGTAGTCAAATAGTTCAAATATGTCAGCAGGGAACTCTCCTGGAATAACAGCTGGAGTATCTGCCCACAAGCCATACACTAGTAAATGTTAATTAAAGTCAAAAACTGATCATGATGTCTATATGTATGCTGTAAAGATAGGATTTTAATTTTTGTCAGTAATTCCAATGGACTTTTCACAGAAGACTGTGAGTGATACAAGTGCTTAAAAGAAGAGCTAGGAATTTGGCTAGGCAGTAACCAGTTAACTATGGGTCTGAAAGAAACTTCTCTATGGATTTTGGAAAGCCACAGAAATAAGAGGTTCTTCCAAAATGGCTTACCAAAATCCATAGAAAAGTTCCTCTCAGATCCATAACTGACTGGTTACTGCCTGGCCAAATTCCTTCAAATTTTTGATCATCAAAGTTTATCACTATGCTGAGTAGAGAATTCAGTATGTTTATTTGGCTATTTGTAAGGTGCTGAAGAATCTCTTGCTATGTAAGTTTGATCTATTATTATTATTAACATTCAACCTCCATGGAGTCAGAGACTTATTGCGGGAGGTAACACTATTGCACACAATGCTCATCCAACCATGCCTTCAATTGATTCAATGTGTCTATACCCATAACACACTCAAGCAATGCATTCCACTCACCAACTACCCTCCATGCAAAGAACCTACTCCTCACTCCTCTGTTCACACTCTCCTTATATAGTTTCCAGCGATGGCCCCCTTGATCTACTCCCCTCTCCCATTCCAACCTGATAACAACCCCTGACTAGCTTATATGTCTCAATCATATTCCCCCCCCCCCTCTTCTTCCTATTCATGAGGCTCTGCAATTTACATTCTTTCAATCTGTCCTCATACTCCACATTCCAAAGACCACACTACTTTTGCGAATCTTCTCTGGACCCTTTCCAACATATCCTCGTCACCATGAAAACCAGGCAATGTGTTCCCTGAATTTCAGTCCCTGTCCACTATCACTCCTAGATCTCTCATCTCCTCTACTTCCGTTAAAGTTTCCCCTACCAAGTGTATACTTTGCATCCCATCATTGCCTACCAAATCTCAAAACCTTACACTTTGCAACATTGAACTGAAAGTTCCACTTACCTGCCCAATCATGCAATCTATTCAAGTCCTCTTGTAAGGAAATAACATCAGCTTGACTCTGCATTGCATTCCCCAGCTTTGCATCATCTGCAAACAGCTGGATATCACCAGTTAAACCAAACCCAATATCACTAACATACAAAATGAACAATGGCCCCAAAACACTGATCCCCCTGTGGCAAACCACTGGTGACTTTTCTCTTTTGGGATACTGCACCCCCATATGCAACTTTCTGATACCTATATGACAGCCAGTCACTGATCCAACTCAGAAGTCTGTTATCCAATCCCATCTGTTTCAATTTATTTAAGAGCTTATCGTGTGGCAGTCTATCAAAAGCCTTTGCAAAATCTAAGTACACCACTATATATGCATCTCCCCTGTCCAAGGTATTTGTCACTTTGTTATAGTACATAAATAAGTTAGTGAAACATGTTCTCCCCTTAACAAGCCCATGCTGATAACCACAGAAAATACTGCTGTTATCAACCCATTTCTGTATCCTTCACCAATCTCTCTAGAACCTTTACCACAACTCCAAATATACAGACTGACCTATAATTTGAAGCTACAGCCTTATAACCACCTTTATGCAGTGGAAGGAGGATAAAATTGTTAGTTTTACCCTCCTTCCACTCCCTTGGAACTTGTGCTGTTGTAAGACTCTTATTAAACAGGCATGCCGCTACCGCAATTCCCTGGAACATTCCCTTAAGATATGTGGTGATATGTCATCAAATCCTATTGCCTTATTGACATCAAGTTTATTTATTACCTCAAATACCTCTTGCTCACTCACAATTAAGCCATCCTCTCCTATGTCCTCTACACTTAAGTTCCTCAAGATTCCACCCTGAAGGATAAAATACCCTTATAAATTGATCACTGAATACCTCAACAATGTCTTCTGCAGAAGTTATCATTCTACTGCTTTCATCCTTTAACTTCATCTTACCATGTTCATTCGTATCCTTCTACTTGCCACATATCTAAAAAAAACTCTCTAGGGTTTTTCTTTGCCTGATTTGCCAATTTCTGCTCATACTCTACTTTTATTTTCCTTAATAACTGAGTACATTAATAACTTAATAACCTGGAACATTCCCTTAAGATGCGTGGTGATGTGTCATCAAATCCTATTGCCTTATTGACATCAAGTTTATTTATTTCCTCAAATACCTCTTGCTCACTCACAATTAAGCCATCCTCTTCTATGTCCTCTACACTTAAATTCCTCAAGATTCCACCCTGAAGGATGAAATACCCTTCTAAATTGATCACTGAATACCTCAACAATGTCTTCTGCAGAAGTTATCGTTCTACTGCTTTCATCCTTTAACTTCATCTTACCATATTCATTCTTCCTTCTAATAAATAAACATATCTAAAAAAACTCTCTAGGATTTTTCTTTGCCTGATTTGCCAATTTTTGCTCATACTCTACTTTTGTTTTCCTTAATAACTGAGTCACTCTCCTGGCTTGTTCTTTATACTCTTCATGTGACTGATTATTACCATTATTCATCTTGTACTTCCTCCCAAGTACCTTCTTTTTCCAGATTTCATTTTTAAGCTCCACATTCATCCATTTTACACCTACCTTATTCAACCTTTTAGCCTTTGGAATACAGTCGTACATTGATGCTGTTATGTACTTCTTTGTCAGTTCCCATGCAGCATTTATTTCCTTACCTCAACTCCTTGTTCCACATTATAGCTCCAAGCTGTCTCCTAAGTTCGTCATAATCACCAGCCTTATAATTCCACATATAGCTTCTCCTCACAAAAGTTTGCATATGACTAGCCACAACACAGGTGATTACTTCATGATCACTTTCACCAACTGAAGGAAAATGTGAACCCCCCCCCCTCTAACAATCACATCCTCTGATGAAATGATGAGATCTAGAACTCTCGAACCTCGCGTGCCCTTCTTTATGTGCTGCCTGAGATAGTTATCTCTCAAGAACTTGAGAAATTCATTTTACTTATTCCCAGATACTATCTCTTCATTCCAATCTCTACCACCATAATTAAAATCACCTATAATAATTACACTTCCTTTATTCACTAATCCAAGTTGTTTATACATTTCTTCATCACATTCCCAGGCCTATAGCAACATCCAACTAAATATGTCTTCCTCTCAACCTCCACATTACACCACTGCCACTATTTCCCCCTTTCATATCTACCTTATGTGGACTTAATTCTCCTGCTATCATCAGCAGCACTCTCCCCTCCCTTCTTCCCCTTTCTATCCTTGCGAAAAATACTGTACCCTTCCATTTCTATTCCCATTACGATATCTTCATTCAACCATGTTTCACTTATTCCAATGATCTGAGGGCGAATAAACTCAATCACTGAAACCATTTCATCCTCTTTATTCCAGATACTTCTGGAATTTGTAAACAAACACAGCAGTTCATTCCTAGGTCTATAGTCAGTCCTACCCAAGCCATGTGTTGGTTTTGATTTCCCCACCACACCTGTCCAATCACCTTTATCACTGTTTACCACATACATCTGCTCAGTCTCAACCTCTTCGCCCACATCGCAACACACTCCATCTTCATACACACGTTCACTGCCACTTTCAACATGCACTCTCTCTCTATGCCATGACTGTCTGTCCACCTGAGCTCTCCCCCGTTTCCCCGTTCCTCTTGCATTCCCATTCTCTCTTCCTCTCTCACACACTACTACTGTTTCCACTGCCAAGCACTTCTGTCTCTTCGATACAATTCTCCTGATTTTTCCTTTCATCTCTTTCTTCTGATCTCTGGCTGCATCTTGTAAAAGAAAAGATTTTATTATTATACTCAGAAGTGTCCATGACCACTAAGCTGTTCCTTTATCTGCTTTTGTAACAGGATTTTAGAGCTCTGATTTCCAGCAAAAATAACCAGCAATGGTCCAAAACAGACCACTGAGGCCTCTACTGACTTTCTTTTATTTTGCAAAATCTAAACAAACAAAAGTATATGCATTTCTCTCTCGTCCAATACAGTTGCTACCTTGTTTTAACAGGCAAGTAATTTTTTTTTTAATCCAACACAAGACATTAACACATGTTAATCAGTACCATATGTGGGCAAGTGGTTAATGAGATAAGAAATCTATTAGTTTTCTGAAAAGCTGGAAGTTGTATTCATTGGGGAAAAGAGCTGTTCCAAAGAACAGAGCCAGATGAAAAGTTAACTGAATGAGTTTTGGAGTGGAACTGTATGGTTATTAACATGTGCTGTTTGTGTTCTTACATGATTAGAGGAAAGCAGACAAATGTAATGTCTGGTTCAATGCCCATGAAAGTATCAGGGAAAAAAAAAAAAAAGAATGCAGTAACAGAGTATCCATGAAAAGTGACTGGAAGGAGCCTGTGAGCAAGAGAGGAATGATATATTAGGTGGCCTGCCCTTTTCTGTACACAATCCAGAACTCTTAAGGTTTTTGGATGCATCACCCCAAACATGAGAACTATTCTAAGATTCATCATATTTGGGATTTATAATGACTTAGGAATTCAGTAGGAGAGAAGCAGTGTCTTGAATGAAAAAGTATAAGTTTTTGGAAGCTGAGAAAGATATGCATGTGTATTTATACCAAGATAAGTTAGTTGTGAAAGTTGTCCTAAAAAGATGGGAAATCTATCTTCTTAGGCCTTTAGAAATCTGGAAATCAAAGTATAAGGGAGCAAAGCAGGATATTTCTTCTGGATAATAAGAACAGAATATGTTTTCATAGCACTGAAATTCACTAGATTATCTTCAACTCACTTGAGAATGGTTAAAAGATCACTAAAACACTAGTTTTGGAAGATCTAGAATCATGAATCATTTTTGAACTCTGCTATTTCTCAAATGAAGAGTACTGTCAAAGCAAAAAAAAAAAGATAGGATTTGGGGGTTAGAAAGTCATTGATATACAAGAGAAAATGTATGCAAGAGTACAAAATCCTGGGGGGGGGGGGGGTATTTCAGCATTGATAAAGAAATCCGATGAAAATAAATCACTCACCATAACATATCAAAAACAACCAGAGAAAGCTAGCAATCCAGTCACAAAGGATAGAGAGACTGTAGGATGCTAATTCTCAGTAAGAAGATCTTGATGCCAGACACAATCAAATGTACTGAATATAACAAACATGACAAGTCTCTAAAAAGCTATCCATGGCTTTTGTCTACAGGGGGAGGGGGGTCTGATAAATACATAAAACAAAAATTATATCATTCTCATTTTTTCTCAGAGGACTGCAAATGATGCAGCAGCATTGTTTTGTATAACACTTCATAGGTAGAATAATGCATAAATTACATGGTTCTACCTCAATTCCTTCATGGTGATTATCACAACTTTTCAGCACACCTTTGTGGAGGTCTGCTGGAGAATAAGAATGTAAGAATTCATATTTGTAGTTACTAATCAACTGATGGGTCTCATGGTACTGAATCTGGCTGCCAACATAAGAATGTTAGCAACCAGTAACTTCAAGTACTGAGGTGAGAGCAATAGGCCAATAATCAATGCTGTGGGACAGATGTCAGATGAGGTTGACAACTTATACAGGCAACAAAGAATGGATGTTAATTCTGGAAGGAGACTGTTAGGAGACATTAATATCACGGCTACTTAGCACTTTTCCAATGCCCCTTCTCACTGGAAGGTAGGAGAAGACAGACTGTGGGTAGTTCACAGAATGGTGAGATATTTGCCTTGGTTGTCTACACAAGAGTTGGAAGGAAAGACTGATGTCAAGAGATCTGCTTTATCTTCAGATGTTTCCATTATACCATCAGGATAAAAGAAAGAAATATGAAAAGGCAGAAGTTTTGCCCAATAGCCTTGGCAAGGGACCAGAAGGCTTGATTAATATATGGGCAGGAGAGAAGCTCAATGTATCTGGCCCTCACAAAGTGGTCTTTGTGAGATTATATGGAAAATATATAACTTCTGCATTAATTCAACCTCGATATCTTTCTAGGTCTAGCTCATAATGACGAGACCTTAATAAAGGTTAAAACTAGTCTGGGTAGTGACATACCTTTAATGCATAACATTAAAAATCTCTGTAATGATGCACACTTTACATTATGGAATACTAAGGCAACTGATATAAAGTCATCCATTTCAATACCCAATTAGTCTAGTCATGAGGTTATTTCATGCACAAACCTTGTTTGCTTACACTTGGTTAAATGATTAAACAAGAATATAATTTCTTGGTATGTACAATCTACTTCATTTATTTATTTATTCATATGGAGTTCCCTCCCTTTTCTCTCCCATCCCTACTGGGGAAAGTTAAGCCCCCTCATGGGGGGGTTAAGTATTTATGGCTGTAGATCCATGTGCTCACGGGGCTGGTTTGCCTGCTTGCGGGATGAAAAACCCCAGATAAACTGGGGGGGGGCATGCTGTCCACCCAAGACCGGCTAACTTGGCTATGGCTGAGGAGGATCCTTAAGCTCCTCACGTCGGCGGCAGGAATCGAACCTAGGACACTTCTTTCCCAAGCATATGGTTGCGAAGCGCAAAGCCACTAGGCTAACTGCACGGACAATTAACTTAACCAAGTAAAACATTTTTCTAAATGGTCAAGGGTTTCTGTCGGTTACACAATGGTAAACAATGAAGCAATATCAAATCTGACCATATCAAAATTTAAGTTTTTTTTCTTTATTATTTGATTTTTATGGTGCAAAGACATCAAAGGTCATACCACACCAGGACATAGGTCACAGCAATACATATGGTAATCAGTTAGTAGGACAATCACAAACATACATGCACTTGGTGGGATTAGAACCCGCAGCCTCTTGGCTGGAGAATGGATATGCTAACTGCTCAGCAACCAGGCAGGCTTTTTTCAAGATTTAAAAGTAAATAGAATTTTAACGAAGAAGGGAAAGTTATCTAATTATCTGGGAAGTATGCCGGTGCGGACTAATTATGCGGTCAACTACAAAATGAAGAGGAGACTATATATGAATTTTTGAGACACCATATATTTGGGGAAGGGTGGGGTGTTTTGGTTGGTAAATCTTAGTTTTCTAGTATTTTCTTTAGGCCTAACAGGAAAACTTCATTTATACACTTTCGTGTCTTTGAGATTTAGTGAAAACCTTATCTACAACTAGGTAATTAGAGGAGTCTTTACAGAAGATTAATTTTCTTGTATTCTGTCTGATCCATAATATTTGATGCATTACTCTTATCTGTTTTGACTAATAATATTTGTAAAAGCTTGGATGTTATCAAAATACCAGCCACATCCAAATGAATGTTATCAGCCACTGTAAACTGATCCCTATATTCAATAATGGTCATGAGTTCTAGCACAGGTACCTGTACCAAATTAATGACTACAGCTGACTGTGCCGACTACATCTTCTGAAAGTTACTATGATGATAAATTCGATATTATGCAATATGCAAAGTACTGTCCTCTGTTTTACACAATGCTCTGTAACCACTTTAAGGATGAAGTTGAAACTTGAAACATAGCTTTCAAATCTTTATCATTCAAAGATCTTATTGATAATGCTCCATGACATTAAGAATCTAATGCCTGACCATTCAATCAATTACAAAATTACAATGATTTAAAATTTAAAAGCAGGCTGATTAAATACAAAATTACATTCGGAAGACCAAAGAGTCACTGCCTGTTTTTAAAATCCAACACTAGGAAAACCTCAGAGCCTTTGCCAGCCCACTAAATGAAATGATAAAAGAGTCAAGCTTAACTACAAGCCAAAGTTGAAACAATTATAACATTGCTGAGGCGATTGACTAAGGTAGTCAGTCGCCTCTGGAATGTTGAATATGAGGATAGATTAAGAAGATGCAATTAACAGTCTAGTGGGTAAGAGGAAGACGGATGATATGATAGAGAACTACAAGTTACTAAGGGGTTGTTATAGGATCAATGTTGGAGAGGTTCTACAGAAAAAAGTGGGAGATCAGGGGAGAACCAGAGGTCATCCCTGAAAATTGTATAAAGAGGGTATGAGCAGGGGAGTGAGAAGCAGGTTTTTTGCATGCAGAGTTGTGAATGATTGGAATGCCTTGCATGAGAGTGTGGTATTTGCAGAGAATTTGAGTGTGTTTAAAGTGCGATATGATAAGCTGTGTGAAGAACCTCTTCACACAGCTTATCACAGAACTCATCAAAGAACCTCTTAGATGGGTCTTTGACTCCATGGAGTCTTGGGTAATAATAATATCTCTGTTGTCATTCCGTCATATATCTCTTTCTTCTCCTATCATCACCAAATGAACATTGCCAGATAATTCAAATGAAGCTGAATTAATACCTCATATAGAGGAAAAATATGACCTCACTTAGACTATTGTGTGCAGGTTTTGTCACCTGGTTTCTTTGGTGATCTTTATACATTGGAGAGAGTTCAAAAGAGAATGTTAAAAATGATGTCAGGATTGTGTAATGATATAGACTGAGAATTTGTGGACTGTAGATAGCAAACAGGAGAAGAGGGGATGATATATTTGGGACTTACCAACTTCTGAAAGGGTTATACAGGATACCATTATGCCAGCTTGGTTGGCCAAGTGGTTAGCATATTCCGCTCTCCAGCCAAAAGGCTGTAGGTTCGAACCCTGCTGTGAGCATGGATGTTTGTATTTGTCTGTGAAAATACTAGTGGTGGAGGTGGGCAGTACATGGTGTTTGTGTAGATGATGTGGTTCTCTGTAGTTGGTGGATTGAGTGGTAGAGACTGAGAGTTGTAGAGTAGGTGCCCTCCCTCAACGAACTTGGAGGTGTCTTGTAATAATAATAATTTAGAACTTTGAAAACATGGTCCAACAAAATGTTCGACTAATTAGTGACCAGGTCAAGTGAGAATCAAAATGAAACTGAAGATTAACAGCTAGATGCTGTTAGACCAAAATGTGTCCTTTAAATGTTAGATCCTTATCCAACATCACCCCAAGATCTTATTTCCTACACCTCCAACAATATCTCATTACCAAGAGTAAATTTTACATCCCCATCCTCGTTTTTCAAATTTTAGAACCTTACATTTTGCAACACTGAACTGACATTTCCTATTCAACTCTTCTTGTAAAGCCAAAACATCTACTTCTACTGCTCATAGTTCATGCCAACTTTGCATCATCTGCAAATAACTGTTCAGATGTTTACAGGTTAAAGAGCAATGGCACTAAAACAGATACGCGAGGCACACCATTAGTGACTTTTATATTCTCGGATATCGTTTCCCCAGTACACAACTTGTTGATATCTATTACACAGTTAATCCAATGTACTATCCTAATATTCAACTCCATCTGCTCTAGTTTGATTATCAACTTATCATGCAGTAATCTATCATAAGCCTTTGCAAAGTTGCCCAAGTATACTACTGTATATCTATCTCCCATGACCAATGCTGCTATAACTTTATTGTAATAAGTATGCAGATTACTAAATTATGACCTCCTTTTAGCAAATCTGTGCTGTCCCTCAAAGATAATACCATTGCTGTCAACCCAAGTCTGGATCCTGATTCTCACCAGCCTCTACAACATGGGCATCCGTAGAAAATTTTCCGGGGGGGGGGGGGGGGAGGCAAAGCTTGGAGACAAATAATTATATCAATAAATTTTTATTTAATTGTTTAATTTTTTTTTCCACAAGTAAATCTGGGGGAGGGGGAGAGGGCCCATTGTGGATGCTCATGCTCTACAACACTTAAACCACAAGACCTGACAAACAAATTGGCCTAGAATTTGATGCTTGAAAGTTCTAACCCCTTCTTTATGGAGCAGCACAATCTTGTCTTCCTTCCACTCCTTTGGAACTTAACCCAATGTAAGACTCATACTGAACAAATACGTCAAGGATGACTTAAACTCCCTGGCTCATTTCTTCGAAATACATGGTGATATATCAAGTCCCACAGCTTTATTAATATCAAGTTTGCTTATTTCTCCATATACCTCTTCCTCACTCACAGTCAATCTCTCCTATTCATCATCCACTGCTCTAAAACTCTCCCTGATGTCAAATTCATAATGATGAAAGACCTTTATGAACTGTTCACTAAATATTTCAACTATATATTCCTCAGCATGTCCTTAGACAATTTTCTCCAATCACTGCCATTCTACCATAATCATTCTTTTTTTTTTCTGGCTATATATCGAAAGGATTTCAAGAATTATTTTTGATTTCATTAGCTAACTGCTGCTCATACTGAACTTTTGCTACATTTACCAACCAAATCAGTCTCCTTGCTTGTTCTTTGTATTCCGCATGGAGTTAATTATTACCACTACTCTTATGTTGCTCCATTATATCTTTTTCTCGGTACTGCATACTTGATCTTTTCATTCATCCATTTCACACATACCATATTTAACCTTCTGACCTTTGAAATACATTTAGACATTGCTTCTACTAGATAGTTCATGAAAATCACCCAAAAAGCACTGTTCTCATTTCCACTCAACTCCTCATTCCATGCCACAGGTACAAACTGTCTCCTGAGCTTCTCATAATCACCAGCCTTGTAGTTCTCAGTACACCATTTCCTCACATGGTTGGAAACCACCCAAGTAATCACTTTATGGTCACTCTCACCTAAATAGAGAGAGATTTAACACACTCTCTTACATACTGCCTTGCATAGTTGTCCCACAAAAACTCAAGAAACTCATTTTCTTTACTTCTGGTTGCTATCTCATCATCCCAATCTACATTGATGTAAGTAAAATCATCCATAATGATTTCCCTTTTTACTGATGTAAGTAAAATCTCCTTTTCATCCATAACATCTCCCTTTTCCCATTTGCTTATAGATTTCTTAGTCACTCCCTCCACATTACCAGGTCTATGGAAGCATCCAACAAAGTATTTTATTTTATTCACCTCTATTTCACACCATACTGCCTCAAAACTATCACCACAATTTCTCCAATGCATCTCTATCTTGTATGGACATAACTCTTTTTATATCATCAATAACACTCTACTTCCCTTTCTACCTTCATGAAAAATATTATACCCTTCTATCTCTACATTCCTGCCAAGATGCTGTCCTCATCCAACCAAGTCTCACATATTCCAACAGTTTTGGGGTGAACGAACTCAATCAATGCAACCATTTCATTTCCCTTGTTTTTGATACTTGCAGCATTTAAAAATAAATGTAACAGCTCATTCCTGGATCTATAACAAGTTTCACTGATAACACTTATCAGATGTGACTTCTACATACTTTGTTTGAGCCATTTCTTTTTTTTTTTTTGTCTTACTCATCCCAGAACCATCTTCAAATACAACTGCTTTCCCTGCATCTCAGGTAATCTCCTTCCTTTTTCATCTACACAAACATTCACATCTTCTTGGAACATCAACCTTTCTCATGCTGTGTCCGCTTGTCCATCCTTAGTTTTCCTGTTTGTCTTACACACTTGTCCTCTCATTCCCTACATTCACTACCCATTTCTTCATTCATAAGCACCACTTCAATTTCTTTTAACTTACTCTCCTGTTCTTTCACATCGGGTTTTTTTTTTGCTTACTCAGATTCAGTTTCTGCACTCATTACTTTCACTTTCAGCAGCAGACTCTCCAAATGACTCACACCAAAAACCATATAAATGCAGTCTGTCACTTTTATACAGTTCAGTTCTTCCTTCAAACTCATTCGAACCATTAACAAACTGCACTCACGCATTTCCACCAACATATTCATAATTCTTGCTCTCCACCTAATCCCATCACTATCATACCATGGCAGCACAATGACTACTCGCCCCCCCCCATCACACTGTTGTCTTTTATCCTTCTCAACAACCTCCTGATAACCAATCTGTCATTCTCCTGGTTTCTAATAATCGAATCTCCATACAATGCAACTCACAGGTCTTTCTGCGAACTCCCTTTTTCGAACAAGTCCTTTAGATTATGAAAGCAGAAATAGCAATCTGATAGGAATACCTGTGATATATCTAATATAATTAATAACACTATGCAGCATCCCCAACGTTGCACTCACTTTTCCATTACGATCAGGAAATATGTATCCCGAATTTATCACTACTTCCAATATTTTGTGAAATTGCACAGTCTTGTATCACGGCTAATAGAACTTACCAACTAAGACCTATTTCAAATATGTACACGAATGAAGTAGGGTGGAACACAAATTTGCAACTAAATCCATTTCACTCAGACATATTTCGGCAACGACAAACTAGACCACCCATACCTATAGTTCACAAACATGACCCCAACAGCATCACAGAGCGCCATCTTCTTAAACAATTTAAGAGTGGATAAAAGCGAATAAATATTAAAACACCAATTACTGTAACTTCTGAATAAGGAGAGTTGTCAGAAATGAACACCTTGAGCAGAAATAGTAAATCCAGTGATGCGCATAATATAGAGAACTACCATATGGTACTTATTATTATTATTTTATTTATACACAAACATGGAAAAAGAAACATTATAAGTAACTACCGACCCTTCGCGACATTGGCAGAAATTGATCAAATCATGTAGGGTGTTGTGTACCGCAAACTTTCCATATTCATAGAAAAATGCCAAAATCATTTAAAAAACACAGTAAAAAAATCAGCTAACGCCTTTTATTCCCTAATAGGGAGTAGGCGAGGCCTTTATACTCTATCTAGCATTTGGAGACTGAGTGGACAGGTCAATTTCCATCGGTAGCCAATCAGAGATAACTGGCCCATGTCTATCACTAATTATAGCAGCCACAGATGAAGGGGCTGGCAAACAAAAACACAGTATGGTTTTCAAAAAAATAAAGGAATAGCAACACTCCTGGAAGATTTCACAGATCTAATAAATACTGCATTTGATAAAAACAAAATAGTAGTAGTTGTTTACTTAAATATAAAGAGCCAATGGGCTATTATAGTTTATATTATTATTATTATTTGACACCTCCAGGGAGTCCAAAGACCCATCGACGGAAAGTGTGCCAACAGCATCGAACGATTGGTCCCATTCCAAATACTAGCCGCGCTCAAACTTACTTAACTGAGCCGTTAGTAGCAGAGGCTCTACCAATTGACCAACCTTTGCCGGCATATTATAGTTTATTATACTATATTCGGCATGAAACTCTCTGATTCCAATCTTTGAGTTTCTTATTCGGTTTTAAAACAATGTGGAATTTAATATCCCCTTAATTTAAATAGTAGTAGTTTTTTTTTTTTTTATAGTCCTAACAAAAGCGTTGTGTATCTCAGTGGATGTGGGGTTTGTTTGGTTTTCGAATCTAGTCGGCGACTAGAAGAAATTTTTGTAATCTTTTTACGACCGGTTCCCGAGTTAGTAGATCTCTGGCATGAGCAAGTGCGTTTTTTTCTCGGATACTCAAGTTTTTCATCCCTAAACTCAAGAAAATCGACCGTAGAACCCACACTATTTCATACATTGAATATATTGTGTTAGGGTTAGGGGGAACACGAGATGGCGGCACTTGTTAAGCCGTCTCATCACTACATGCCATTTAATTATTGATTGCCTTGGGCCAGCTACCTTTGATTGGGTACCAGTGGTGAATGAACTGCCCACTCAGTCTTCAAAAGCTAGATAGGGCTAAAACGGCCTCGACTACTCCCTATACGGAAATAAAAGGCGTTAGCCGATGTTTTTAAACAAAAGCATTTGACACACCTAAACACACAAAACTTTGTAGAACAAACAAAAACATATTGGAATCGGAGGACGCTTTCTCCAGTGGTTCAAACCATATACAGAAAAAAGGAAAACACGTCACACATACTCGTATAGGATCAGTGCACAACCAAGAACTGCCAGTAACTTGTACAGTATATCACAAGGAGCTGATCTTTCTCTATTCTGTTTAACCTATACACACACACACACAATATTAGCCATCTTCTCCTGAAAAGTAATATCTTCAATACGCAGACGACACGACCATAGTATCAATCTACAACAAGGAAGGCGTAGCTAGGGAAGGGAGAGAGCTCCGCCCAAGGCGGCACTTTGAAATTTTTTGAACTTTTTGTAGTTAATTCTAAAATAACTGCGAGGATTGAGGGAAAACTGAGGCTTTTTCCCACAACCACTCCCCTCTCTAAAAATCTGTTGCTGTTTTTCAACCCCTTTCACCCATTCCCACCCTATATAAAAAAACGCTCCGTCCATCCCTAATAATTATATATATATAATTATTAGGGATGGACGGAGGAATATATATATATATATATATATATATATATATATATATATATATATATATATTTGTACAATAAAAAAAAAAAAAAAACAGCTAACGCCTTTTTATTCCCGTATATACGGGAGTAGGCGAGGCCATTTAGCCCTATCTAACTTTTTGGAGACTGAGTGGGCAGTTCAATCTCCACTGGTACCCAATCAGAGACAGATGGCCCAAGGCTATCACTAATTAAGCGGTACGCAGTGAAGAGAGACGGCTCAAATGTGCCGCCATCTCGTGGTCTCTAACCCTAACACAATATATTTAATGTCTGAAATAATGTGGGTTCTACGGTCGATTTTCTTGAGTTTACAGGACGAAAAACCCGAGTTTCCGGGAGGAAAAACCTGCTTGCCCGTGCCAGAGATCGACTAACTCGGGAACCGGTCGAAAAAAGGCTTAGAAAAATTTCCTCTTGTCGCCGACTAGACTCGAAACCAAGACTTCCTTCGTGCGGCCTAGCGCGGTGGTGTGCAAACGCCACATCCACTGAGCTACACAGGCTCTGCTTATATTTGTACAATATATATATATATATATATTGTACAAAAAAACCTGTTTTTTTTTCCATTTTCTTTGCAGAAAGAAGAAAAGCCACAACACCCAGAAAAAGGTATGTGTAAATTTTTATTACTTTATGCTACATATATTTATTGGTAAATATACATCTACAATGCCTTAAGAATCCGTGAGTAAAAAGCCAATGACATTTAAACAGGGGCACTCCTAAACAGAAGCAGGCAAAATAGCCGTAAATATAATAGTGTTTTAATTTATTTCCCTATATGTCGATTTGTCTTTTTTGTAGTATTTTTGGTATGTATTGAAAGGGGTGGAAAACTTAGTGACCACCCAAGCCGCAAAAGCTCTAGCTACACCACTGACAAAAACGCAAACTCTCCTGAATCTAGGTATGCAGTCTGCCATTACTTCCCTCAAGCACTCCATTACCACTTCCAATACAATATCAACATCCAGCCCTTGCCATTTCAAATGCCATAGCAGTGATCCAAGAAATCTCGTAAGCTCGTCATACTTACCAGCCCTGTAATTTCACATATACCTCCCCCCCCCCCGATCTTAACCCAAAAGTCCACAGATTTAGCTATATTGCTGGTCAAGATCATACGATCACACGCACAAATTGGTAGCAACGTGCTTGTAATGGTTATAAACAAATTCTTAGATGCAATTGCTAGATCTAGGACTCTCAAACTCTAGTGTATTCCATCACACCCTGTCTCAGGTAATTATTCCTTAGTAATCGCATAAATTCCATTTCCTTCCTCCCACTCTATGCCTCATAGTTAAATTTCCGCAGAATAATTAGCCTGATTTTATTTCAATGAGCTTATTTACTATGCATACTGCCCGATAAACTTTTCTATCCCCTTGTCCATGGAAGCATCAACTGCATATTTTCTTCTGCTTTCCTCTATCTCACACCAGATCGCCTCAAATGTTTCAATATCACTGGCCTGCAGTTGAACTTCTACTCTCGTTGGTTGCAGTTCATCTACTATCATCAATAAAATTTCCCATTCTTTTCTCTTTATCCTACCTGAACACAGATAGTGGAACACATTCTGTTCCACTAACTGTATCATCATCCATCAGTCATATCTCACTAAGCTGATAACCTTTGTCTAGGATGAACTAACTAATAGCAAAAACTCCTCCCCTCCCCTTGTTACGAATGCTACTGGCATTAGTGTACATATGAAGTGCAAACGTCCCATAGGTGCACCTGTATCATGATGCGTTATACTAACTATGCAATTCTGGCTTGTTACCAGGGTAATAACTTAGGATTTTATGCATATTCTTACACTCAATTGCCTGAATGATATCTATATATCCATTAACAAATACCCCCCCTAAAAGCTCTCGTTTCCCTGATTTTGTGCATCGACTTTTATTTCATTCAACAACAGTTTTTCCAGACTCTGAAAAGCAAACCATTCAGATGCAAACCACCCTTCTTGTATAATTCTTTTCAGCCGTCCAACTCACTTAGTTACTATTATATTTATATTTATTTAGTTACTATTATACAGCTGGTCATAATTAAAGAGAAGGTGTTCAGATCCCTGTAGCGAATTTGAAAAAATTCAACCAAACGTTGTGTAAGCACACTCAGAAACATTTTGTTCTTATTTACAGAATATAACAAATTGAAAAAAATTCTTCCACCAGGGGACATTTTGTTCTTGAATAGCGTGATATTTGCTAAAGTGCAACAGTCCCACCAACTCGATCTACGGACGAATTGGTGAATATAAGGAAGACCGTTTCAGTCTACCTTATATTCACCATTCATTATATCGCGTCAATATGTAAAGACTGAAGTGCTATGAATTTCACCTTACCACAATATGCGTTGCTAGTCAGGTTATCAACAACGCTGTAACGCTAATATAGCGCTTCGAGAATTCCGTCGTTTTAAGGAGAGAAGAGGTCAAATGATAATAAAAATAAATCTTAGGAAAATGACTTGGCGATTTGAAAATAGCGGACCTTAATGGTGAGGCCAGAACGATGGCGCAAACGAATTATTCCTCAACAAGTTCACGAAATCGCAACAGCTGTCGTGGGACACGGGATGAATAACTTACAAAATTGTGCAGTAGTGCTCGAGCAATACCAAGGCTGGGTATGCCATACTCAACAGTGTGGAAAATCCTGCGTTAAATGCTGTTTTTCCACCACAACATCTCCTATACTAAAACTTTCCTTCTGCACCACCATACGGAAACTCGAGTGCGGTTTGTCCTGACGTTCTTGGTTCAACTGTTGGCGGATAATGCATAGGCGTGGAAGATCTTGTGGAGTGACCAGGCACATTTTTATCTGAGCGGTAGTATTATCTCACACAGTTGCCACATTTGGGCTGCAAATAACCCTCCTGTATTTCATCAGACCTCTTTACACTCACAAGAAGGCTCAGTGTGGTTTCATTGTATCATTCTTTATTGGTCCATACGTTTTCAAAGAACCTCGCCAGAGAGGTTCTTTGAAATATACGGGGCCAGTGACTCGTACCGTCTCTGCTGCTAGGTATCGAGAGATGCCGAGCAACTTTGTTTTTCCGGGAGGAAAAACCCGCTTGCCCGTGCCAGAGATCGACTAACTCGGAAACCGGTCGAGAAAAAAAAAGGCTTTGAAAATTTTCCTCTAGTCGCCGACTAGAATCGAAAGCAAGTCTTCCTTTGTGCGGTTAAGTGCCATGGTGTGCAAACGCCGCAGTTATTATTATTATTATCATTATTATTATTATTATTATTATTATGTAACACCTCCAGGGACTCCAAAGACTCATCGAGGGAGGAAGCATACCAACAGCATCGACCGATTGTTCTCCTTCCAATTACTAACCACGCTCAAACTTGCTTAACTTTTTTTTGCGTGAGCCATTATTAGTAGAGGCTATACCAGTCGACCAACCTTTGCTGGCTAATATACGAACAAGAAAATTGATTTGTTTTGTCTCTTCTAGCCATTACTGTTTACTTAATCCAAAAGACGCCTTCATAGCATCAAATGTCCCTGGTGGCAGACTTCTCTACTATTTCTATCTTCTGTAAATAAAAATCTCATGTTTCAGACTGTAATTACACTGAGTTTGGTCCAATACATTTTTCGCTACGTGGCTCTGAACACCTCCTCTTTAATTATGGCCACCCTGTATATATATCAACATCAAACCATCATGAATGAAACTACTCATCATGACAAACTCGCCATTAGAACACATGCTGTGTTCAGACAAAATATACTGTGTGTTGGTGGTGATGATAGGAGGTAGCTTGGGTTGTAGGCAGAAGTGTTCAGGAGTTCACCGTCTGGCCCTCAATACACTCTCAAACAATAAATTCCAGTCACCCACCATTCCCAATACAAAATGTCCTACTATCAATCCTCTGCTCACACCTTACTATGAACAGCTTTCAAGGATTTCTTCTTGTTTTCTCCAAATATCTACCGTATCATACAGAAACTGCTTCATATGAGGGGGGAAGTAATCTGATAATAAGCCTTTAATTTTGTAATAACCTTTAACCAATATACACGTGTCAATCATAATCAATTCCCCTTCTATCCACTTTGCTTCAATATTATGTTGTCAATTTAACATGCTCAGTATTTAAGAAAGAAGAAACATCTTTGTCAACCATCTCTGGACACTTTCCAATACCTAACCATCAGTTTGAAAGCAATATCAAAACATATTTTTATAGTAATCCATATGGGGACCTGATAAAGGCATTATGCAATTGAGATATAATCTTTATTTTCTGAATCGGTGTCATCCATTTTCATAATTCATTGCCATTTTCATAATACTGCCATAATTCATTGTGCAGTCCTCATAATTTTAGAAATGTATCCGCAAAATTTTAGCTCCTTATCAACAATCACTCTCCTCGCATCTCTCCTCCAAATCTAGCAGCAAAGTTCTTCACCAAGATAAACAATCATCCAAACTCACTGATCAAGCAAGCTTCAGACTACAATGAAACAGAATTCTACAAAAACCAAAGACGCTTATTTCCTCCACAAACTGTATATTCTGCATCCCAACTATGCATATTGTTGCAAAGCCACAGCATTTTCTCTAATCCTCATGCAAAGTCACAAGTGCAATAGTCCCAGCAGTGCTTTTCAACTTTAATTATTATTATTAGTAGTAGTATTATTACATCACACCTCCAGGGAGTCCAAAGACTCATTGAGGTAGAGCACCTGCTCTACAGCTCTCTGTCTCCACCACTTCACATCTCGAAACTACCTTCATCACCAGCGCCATCTACCGTTGACCACCAATCACAAACATCATTCCCATGGAGGGATTTGAACCTGCAGCCTTTTGGCTGGAGAGCGGATACGCTAACGACTCGGCCAACCAGGCCGGCAAGCCTGGTTTGCCATATCACCGTTCAAACCTTTCCAATTAATACAAATATTCAAATTTGAATACAAATGTTCAAAAACTGCAGAGGATATAGAATAGATGGCTGAGAATGATTCTGGATGCCCCATGGTTTATCAGAAACTCCCAGATTCACAGAAAAGTCAACATTCCCTACATCGCATCTCTCCTCCAAGATCTAGCAGCAAAGTTCTTCACCAAGATAAACAATCATCCAAAATCACTGATCAAGCAGGCTTCAGACTACAATGAAACAGAATTCTACAAAAACCAAAGACCCAAGTCAATTTTATGCTCAGCTGACTATAGCTTCACCCATCAAGTCAGCAACGTTCTACGTTCTACAAATATTAATAACATCTCTAAGAAAATAGCAGCAACCCCCCAAAAAAACAGATTCTACGTCATCCCTCGCTATCATACTATCATACTCTTTTTACCTCGCTTAAGCTCAATCTCTTGAATCATTATTATTATTATTCGTGACACCTCCAAGGAGTCCGAAGACTCATCGCTGGGGTACACCTACTATACAACTGTCCGTCTCCATCACTATACCGAACCTCTACTACCAATCATCCACATCAAAGCCATCTACCGCTCACCATCACAACAACTTGTATTTTTTGTCTGTAAATTGCGTGTATTCTGAAGGGCCGATTTGTCTGTATCATCAATCATCAGTTCTGCTTTCACGTCAACAATTGCATTCTTGGTGCCTCACTCATTGACTAGCAAGCATTCTACCTATCTCATTGCCATTAATTCCCTCTTTTTTTAGTTGTACACTTTTTGCGTATACACCAGACGCAATTGGTTTCGTAACTAAAACTGAAGATTTCTCCTTGCTTTTAGCCGATACAGATCACATGTGAAGAAGCCTCATAGTTAATAAGTTGTTACACTTTCTGCATAACCATACTAGCTCATTTCTTTTATGGGATTAGAGGAGGGGAATGAGACAAACAGGAGAGCCCAGAAGAGAGGGGATGAGAGAATCAAGAAGATTAAAGGTTACTTAGCGGTTTTGGATTGGTTTTGGATCTCCAGCAACTAAGGCAACTAAGATGTTTATAAACAATATGTCAAAAATGTTCTATTTTGTCACTTGATTTTTCTAGAAGATATTCAGCTTTTTTTTTTTAATTAGACTATGCGTTTGATTCTTCTCTTTTGAAGTATGTAGGAGTAATGCAGGAAAGGAGAAGCAACCAGAGGAGAGTTATGGACTTTAAAATACCAGCGAACGTTCTTACTGTTAATTCGAGTCGCTACATACGATTCTCTTTCCAAGAGAAAACTATATGGTGAGTTCAGCTTCATATTGAAGAGCAATACCCTGTCACTGAGAAGAATCCAGCAAGCCAAGGATTCCCTACTACCGTCAAAGCGTCACAACTCAAACTTATACTGTGAACTTCTTTTGGAAGATATCTTTAACTTGGTTTTCATTCAGATGCTATCAGTATGCAAAGGATCAGGCGTGCAATGAAGGTAACAATGATTAATTTCGTGGTTTAGATTCCTGTTACAGAAGTTTATAGCTACTTTTCTGTGGGAATCGTGTTCATTTAGATAGAAAGCAGACAGACGATAAATTTTCAGGGTTAGGAAATACTCCCATGTTTTGCCATATTTCTGCAGTGAGCTCAGATCTTTGCTCAGTATTCCTAGCCGAGTTGAAAGACATTGTCATCGGTGACTACTGCTATGTCCTCAGCTTAGATTAACCTCTACGGGCTGTTCAAATTATGCTAATACTATCCTAGATAAAGAGTCCTGGAGCTATGTAAGCTCCTTCTGGTCATGCATATGCTAGGATAAATGTTCTGCTTTTATGGAAATTCAAATAACACCTTTGTATTCCTATTGGAGACCATTTTTTCTAGTAGATTTAGATTGTTTATAGCCGTCTACCATTTTGGCTCCGTTGTATTTAATCCTTTCTTCCATACAGCATCATGGGCTGGTGTTAGATCTATTAAAGCAATACCTTCTTTCATACATGATTTAAATTTGCTCTCAGCAACTTTTGCAGAGTCTGCGCCAGACTGCTCATATGGTGAGATAGGTACTATTTTTGAAGAAAGCTAACAGAGAATAATATTTTCAAAAAGACTGAAAAAGAATACTTGAGCGGAAATTACGCTTTAATCCTCTTCACCAGGCCACCCCAAGAATAGACTTCATTTCAAGTCTAGTTGCAAACTGAAGGAAACTTTTCTAAGTTTGAACCTCGACCAGTTCCCGAGTTAGTCATTCTCTGGGAGATGGGTTCTTTCTCCCCAAAAGTAGGGTTTTTTCGTTCCATAAACCCCAAAAAATCGACCGTAGAACCCATATTACTTCAGACAGTAACATATCCAGTTAGGGTTAGGTACTAAGAGATGTCAGCACTTGTTTTCCGTTCTTCATCGGTTGCCGCTTATAATTAATGATAGTCCTAGGTCAGCTATCTCTGACTGGCTGCCAGTGGAGATTGCACTGCCTACCCAGTCTCCAAAAGCTAGACAGGATTAAGAGGCCTATCCTACTCCCTGTAAGGGAATAAAAGTGATTAACTTATTTATTTATTTTATTTTCAGAGCGTTAAAATCGCACCTTAGTTATTGGGGTATCCAGTACCCTGTTCGTATTTTGCAAGGCTGTTAAGTTTCATTCATTCCAACGTATTTGGACTAATTCATCATTAATGAGAAGCAATTAGATAGCAAAGTTTTTCTCTCGTGCCATGGGGAATAAGGAAATCACGAATGGTGACATCAATACCAGGAGTTTTACCTGTATTCATTAGATTAATTATTGCATTAATTTATGTAAATGTAAGAGATGAAATAATAACCTTAGCATAATGATGTTTGAGCTCTATTTTGGTATCTCTGAACATTGTGGGTTTAGTTGTTGACGTCTACTTGTTTTTTTTTTTTTTTTGGAAGCGCAAGGGACCCCATCTAATCGAGCTGTAACCAAGCTATTTAACTTGATTTGATATAATTGAATCTGTTGATTTCTTCTTGCTGGTGAGCTCGTCTGCCTTCATCCAAGTGACTTGAGAGGACAGAAACAGTATCTCAAAGGTTCTCTTGTTCATATTCTGTAGAAGTACACTACTCTCAGGTAATCAGCAGGATGCGTTGGTCATTATAAATCTACTGAAATTGTTTCATTTGCCAGACACTATGAGGAATTAGTTATGTGTATCGTTCATTGATAAAAACTGTCAACTTTTTTTAATGTTTTCAATAAATTCAGAGAGAGTTAAAGAGGTTGTTTACCTATAATTTCATCTTTTATGAGGAAGCTGTTTATTCTTGGGATCATAAATTCAATAGTATTTAGGGTATGGACTGAGGAGGTGTGGAGAAAAGAAGGCGCTATCAGTTTTTTTTTGAGGGGGGGGGGGGGTTGGAGTAAGAGAAGTAAGGCCTGTGTAGCTCAATGGAAGTGACACTTGCGTCCTCTGCCCTTGATCGCTCGAAGTTAGACTTTAGTTCAAGTCTAGTCGCCGACTGGAGGAATTTTTTTCTAAGCCTTTCTTCGACCAGTCCCGAGTTAGTCGATCTCTGGCACGGGCAAACGCGTTTTTCCGACCAGAAACTAGGGTTTTTTCATCCCATAAACTCACAAAAATCGACGTAGTATCCACATTGTTTCAGACAGTAGCATATCTTGTTTAATGGTTAGGTACCAAGAGATGGCAGCACTTGTTTTCCAGCCTCATCATTGGTGGCTGCTATAATTAGTGATAGACATCGGTCAGCTATCTCTGATTGGCTACCGGTGGCGATTGAACTTCCCACTCAGTCTCCAAAAGCTAGACAGGGTATAAAGGCCTCGTCAACTCCCTATAAGGGAATAAAAAGCGTTAGCTGAATTATTTTATTTTTTTACAGTGAGAGCAGTTCCTTACAAAGCAGTATAGAAAAACTAGATGACAGGGTTGTCACTGGCTTCCATCTTTAATATTTGCAGGAACAGGGATATCTGCCATTACAGTCAAAGAAGAAGTTGCCTGTTAACATCCTAACTGTTAGCAATTGTCATTTATGTTACATCGCTATATTGCACTTTGCGCATTAAATACCAAAGGTTGATGACAGAATGAGAAGTGCAAGGCTGGGTCACTCAAATAAAGAAAGAAAGAAAGAAAGAGAAGCTTATATACAATGCAGATTGAGCTGTCCCAAAGACGAAAACGTATTAAAAGTCACTATGAGAAGGTCAAAAGTTCAGAGATTCTTTGAAAGTTTCATTTTATATAAATCGCGAGGCGATGTCATTCTATCGATTTATCAGTGAGATGAATGTTGCAATACAATAATTCTTGTGAGATCTTGCAGACATATTGTAGAGAAAAACTATCTACGAAGTTCGTTTTAAGGTTGTTCACTGGAGGATACTAGAAAATCTGAGGCTTAGATGAAATAACCTCGTCATAGGCACTGCCAGTTCAATGACACATTCTTGTCGCACACGAGCTGACGTATTGTCCCGGCCTACTACTGTATTCACATTGATATTTTTCAATACCAAAGTATTTTTCTCAATTCTCATAACAGTTTTTGCCATGTAAAAAAATGGAAAGTCAATCTGGATTATAAAACAGTATTGCAAAGTGATCATTAGTAACTAAACTATTTCTTTTACTTCTGCTTTATATTACTACTCATCCGCTTATTCCCTACTCGGTTTTCCTAATGACTTTATATATGTAATCTGAGAGTTCCTCGTTCAGAGAATCCCTGACCGCTTCCCATGCACTAACATTCATTCCATGTAGTTCCTTATGCCATGACACTGATCCAAGTTTATCATAACTAGCTTTATAGTTCCACATATACTCTTTCTTGACTGAAAATTCCACAACCTCACAACCTCCCTGGACAAGACTGCTTAGTTATATTTGCCGGTTAGAGGTAGAGCTGCCACTTCAGTTATACACAATTATTGATGATGTTAGTAGATCCAACATTTTCACAACCTGGTGTCCTCTAGGTTGTGATAACGTCCTGTTTTAGGTATTAATCCCTTAGTAACACTGTGGAAATTCCATTTCAATTTTGTCATCTGCTTTTTCCTCATTCAAATCAACACTATGTTGATAAAAGTGTTTGGACACTTTATATGCCATTTAAATTTCAAATCCTAGTACATGCAAATATTAAGGGAATGTCTGCAACAGTGTGGCAATTCAAGGTGGGATATGCTGTATGTTTTTCACTGTTCTCGATGTTATCATGCCATGGTGAGCTGAGCTGAGAGGCGTCCATCGTGGGATGGCAGCTGGGTGTCACACCAATGGTTTTCTGTCCGTTAAACCAGTCTCAATATACCAAAATGCAATGTTGTTTATGTCAATCGAAGCTGCAAATTCGATGATGTAGCACAGCAGAAAAACTCCATGGGAGGCCACTGACATTAACATGCCGAGATCTATGAGCTCTATTTCAGAATGCTCGAGCATCCCGCACGTCATAATCTGTGGACATCACAGCCAACCTGGACAATGTTGTAATGACATCATCACTAGAATTGCCAACAGAGAGAAAGAGAGATGCACGGCTTAGTTTATCATAGTAGTGTTACTGCAAACAAGACACACATTACACCCCTCTGTGACAAACGATGCTTAGACTGGTGTCATTCACACCAATTTTGGATCAGAGAAGATTAGAATAGGTTTCTCGGGAGCGAAAAATCACATTTCCAAATGATTCCGTCTGATGGTTTTGTTTAGATCTGGAGAATATCTCAGAATGGTTCCTGCAGGACTCCATCAGTCCAACCGTCACATTTTATGGATCATAGAAAATAGCGTGGAGATATTTCAGTCGAAAGTGACTTATTCCATTCGTGAAGGTGCCTAAAACCATGAAATCCGATAGCTATCTGAACATACTGGACAATTTCACGTATATATATTTCAAGATTCCCATGAGTCTACAATTACTCTAATAGATACCACCTGCTTATTCCGATTCGTCATCTGGGGAAAACTGTATATAGTTCTTCACAATCACGCCTACACTCATACTGATGTATCAAACGGCTGGCTATTTCCTCAGAGTCATTCGTGCACTTAAACACATATGTCTCAGGAGTGGTTAGATGCATGGTTGATTGCTTCTTCATCCCAATCCATAACCTGCTACACCATCTTCTCATTGACTCATTGCCAATCATGACCATTCTTCTCAATTCTCTCCAATTATACAAAGCAGCAGACATGCAATCTTTACTTCCTTACAATTGATTTTGATTGTTCCAACAATTATTCATTTCATATCTCTCATTGCATATTCTAAACTTTCAAATTATTTGTGCTTCCTGAAAAGTTCATCTCATTAACCAAGTTCTACTTACATTTTCACTTACGTAATATAACTTCGCACCCATAAACATGCTTCTGTCACTTTCTCATTAAGAATAACCTCTTATCATCGAATCCCCTACATACGAGTACTTTCTCATTTTTCCCAATTTGTCCAAATTATATTTCTCCTCTAATTTTTTCTTACTTTCTTCCACGTGGCGTTCTACACATCAATTGTTTTTCTAGTCGCTGGAGCTGAAGTCAAGGAATCCGGTAGTGTGCAATTTTTTCCACACTGGCATTTCATCATCCACATTATTATCTACATTTACTGCTTCCGCTGCATAATCTAGAACACTTTCACTATCTCGTGCTATACCGTTAATATTAGTCACTTTATTCTTCCACTCCCGATTCGAACGCATTTTATAATTCAAGCACAAACATGCTCTCCGATCTTGCAGTACAAACCATTCAGTCTAGGCAATGAATACAATAAACAAACGGAATATGGCACTATATCTTTCATATTAATATCATTCATCATCGATGTTTTGGCCGTCATTTTTTAGTAAGCACAGGTGTCATAATGAGGAATGCTTTCATAATAACATAGAGTGATAATTGTCACCTTTAAATAACGTAATCAAATAATAGAAATTATATTTAACAATATTGCCAATATTTACTAAATGTGAGGACTTTTCTGATCAACATATGCCCTGCAGGAAAATGCTAGCGACCCTCCAAAGTTCACGATCAGTCTCATAAAGGAATACAACTTCAAAACAAAATCGTTCATCCAAGTATCGGAAATAATAATAATAATAATAATAATAATAATAATAATAATAATAATAATAATAATAATAATAATAATAATAATAATAATAATAATAATAATAATAATAATAATAATAATAATAATAATTTATTATTATTATTATTATTATTATTATTATTATTATTATTATTATTATTATTATTATTATTATTATTATTATTATTATTACGGGCAACTCCAAGGAGTCCTTAGACTCATCGAGGGAAGCCCTAAACATCATGTCAAGAACAATTATTTGGCATTCAACAGTATCTATCATACTTTGCTTTGAACTCATTTACAGTTATGGCACCCACAACAAACTCAGGCAGCTTATTCCACTCATTCACCACTCTTCAAGTAAAAAACCTAGTTCTAACACCCTCGTTAACTACACTCATGCTCAGTTTCCATGAATGGCCCCTAGATCTATCACTATCAGACATGTTCTGAAAAATATCTTCCGAATTAATCTTGTAAAAATGCTTCAGTAATTTGAATGTCGCAATTTCACCCCTTTTCCGCCTATCAACCAATTTCTGAAACCCATAGATCTTCAACATGTTCTCGTAAGTCTCATTCCATATACCAGCTATCATCTTGATCACTAGCCTCTGGATCCTCTCTACTTCCTCCCCATCTGATCCTCTGATCCTCTCTACCTCCTCCTCCCTGGGCACAGTAGTCAAGTTGGGGTCTCATCAAAGCTCGATAAACAGGAAAATAATCTACTTGTCTCAGCTCGTCAAAGTATTCTTCAGTAACGAACTGATCTGATGAGCTGATTTAACTACTTTTGCTATGTGAACACAAAACATCAAATCCCTATCCACCAACACACTAAAATCTCTGGCTTTGTGAACCTCCTGGAGTGGTTGTTCCACCAATGTGGTATACTGCTGCTAATCTTATCACCACAAAATGCATAACATTACACTTTGCTATATTAAACTGACATCAATTCTCCTGAGCCCATTCTTCCAATCTATACAAATCATCCTGCAAAATTTCGACATCATGTGCATTCACTATTGCTCTACCCAACTTTTCATTATCAGCAAATAAATGAACAGTTCCTCTCGGATCATTTCCTATATCGTTAATGAACAAATTAAATAGCAGTGGTCCAAGAACAGAACCCTGCAGCACACCACTAGTCACAGGCCTTCTTTTGGACTCTATCCCTGAATAAATTATTCTCTGATATCACACCATCAACCGCCCTCTCACCAACCCTATATCCATCCCCATATGCTGCAGTTTACTGATTATGATATCCTGTCAAAAGCCTTAACAAAGCCCAGTAGTATCATTATAAACCCATTACCCTTATCCAGTTCAGCCGTCACTGTGAGCAAGTTAGTGATCCATAATCTACTCTTCACAAAACCATGCGGTCCCCCAGAGAGTATCCCATTTTCATCTATCCATTCGTGTATTTTGCTGTTGATTACTTCTTCCAGAACTTTGACAATGACTGCTGATATGCTGATAGGTCGGTAATTTGCAACGGCAGTCTTGGAGCCTCCTTTATGCAATGGAACTATTTTCCACTCTTTAACATCTACGTGTATGACTTACTACATACCATCTCAAGCAAGTATATGTAGTATGCCAATGACCTAGGAATCCTTTATAAATCTACCTCCTTTGCCAACCCGGAATCAAACTTGTACACAGATCTGAACATGCTGGAAGAGTACTTGACGCCAAATCCAACAAAAACTGTGTCCACAGTATTTCACCTGAACAATGCAGAGGCAAATCGACACCTCAACCTTTCTCTCTATGGAAAAATAGTAAAACACGAGCCTCACCCAATATACCTTGGTGTGAGCCTGGACAGAAGCCTAACCTATAAACGGCACATCACCAACCTGACAAACAAAATTAAAAGGAGAAACAACATCAAGCTTGCTGGAACAAACTGTGGTTGTGGTGCAAAAGTCATAAACTCGTCTGTGCTAGCCCTCGCATTCTCTGCAGCAGAATACTGTGCCCATGTCTAGGAAAGAAGTGCACATGCTAACATTATAGACACCCAGCTAAATTCTACCATGTGCACAATTAGTGGGATAGTGAGAAGCACCCCTCTCTCCTGGCTGTATCTATTATATTTAACATTGCTCAACCCAACATACGGGAAGACAAGCATCGATTAAAGAATTTAATAAAGGGATGAGCGACTCACTCCTGCTCCTGCACCAGACCCTCATAAACCCACCTAGTCTTTGCCTAAAATCTAGAAAGCCTTTCTCGTCCATGGACGAACTCTCGTCAGCTGCCCTACCATAAACACCTGAGATGTAGAGAGAATACTGGTCTAACAATCTTCCAACAAACTACTTCATGGTAGAAGATTCCTGTGGACTGCGGCATGGTTTAACACTTCCTAGAAAGTTTTGGTCATCTATCAACAGGATCAGAACTAACCAGAGAAGATGTGGCTACCTACTACATAAATGGAGGCTGTTAGACCACCCTTATTGTGATTGTTCTCCCGTGTCCTAGACGAGTACTCATATTGTGAACGACTGCCAAAGAAGCCAATTTCATGGTGGTGGCCTTCAGGACATCCACAAAGTGGCTGAAGAGGCCCTGGATTGGCTTTCCAGATTGGGCATTGACTTGTAAATGTTTTGTATTCCTTTTGCCATAAGAATAAATAAATAAATAACAGCAGTCTTGGAGCCTCATTTATGCAATCGAACTATTATCCCCTCTTTCCCCCCCCCCTAGGGACTAACCCAAACCTGAGACTCAAATTAAACAAAATGGTCAAGGACACTAACAATTCTTTAGCCACTTCACGTAAGAGCAGTGCTGGTATACCATTCAATCCCACACATGTATTCACATTAAGATTCTGTAATATACTACTCACCTTCATTTCATTCACCACAATTCCTGTATAAGCCATCGGTTCCCTCATTCCTGCAATATCATCGCTTGAATGATATACTCATGCAAAGTGCTTGCTTAGTAATTCTACTATTTCAACTGATTCAGTTACCTCCCTACCATCGGCATTCCTTAAAATCATTCTGCTGTATACATTTTTTCTTTTACTTGCAGCATATCGAAAGAACTGTTTCGGATTCTCTTTAGCTTGAGTTGCTAATTTCCTTTCATTATCTGCTTTTGCTTTTCTTACCACACTAGTTACCCTTCTGGCCTGTGCTCTATACTGTTCGTGTGCCTGCAGGTCACCTTTCTCCTTAAATTCCCTCCATAATTGTTTCTTTTTTTGCAGATCAGCCTTAGTAGTGTTATTAATCCATTTCACCCCCCAATTGATTTACTCTCCAGACTCTAGGTATGCAGTCAGCCATTGCTTCCTTCAGACGCTACTTTACAACTTCCCATGCACTATCAACATCCAGCCCTTGCAGTTTTACATGTCTTTATCGAAAATCACACATATTTAGCCACCATTCTGGTCAAGACATTATGATCACTCTCACCAATTGGTGGCAAAGTGGTCATATTCATTACAGTCGAATTCTCAGATGCAATTACTAGGTCGAGCACTCTCGACACCCTAGTATTTTCCATTATATGTTGTTTCAGGTAGTTATCCCTTAGTAACTGCATAAAATCCATTTCCTTTCCCCCATGTGTCCTCTGCTCCTTCCAATCAATGTCACAACAATAGGTGAAATCTCTCCCATAATAATTACCTGTCCTCCACTCATTGAGTCTATTTGCCTATGCAGTCATCATTGCCTTCATATTTGCATATGCAGTCATGCATTCAGCCATCATCAATAACACTCCTCTCACCATTTGTTTCTCTCTGTGTTTCCTGAACACAGAGAGAAATGATATAGTTAGTGGGATAGAATGTGAAGAGTATATCATTTACTCTTAGCCATGTCTCGCCAATTCCTCAAATAACCTGTGGCCAGGAAGAGCCAATCAAGGCCAAAAATTCCTCCTTGTTCGTAATTCTCCTGGTATTAGTATACATAAAGTGCAGAAGCCCGTCAGCCCAATGCCTATCTTGGCGCCTTATACTAACTATCGAATTCTGGTTCGTTCTCCTTCGTACTAACTCAGGTATATTATACACATTCTTACACTCAACTGCCTCATTGATGTCTACATATCCACTAAACAGCTTCCTCACCTCCCCAAATAGCTCTGGTTTCCCTGATTCTGCACTTCCACTTTCATTTGATTCAGCAACACTTTTAAAAATTCATTTAGATGGAAACCGTTCTTCTTGTATAAGTCCTTTCGCCCGTCATTCACTCTACACATCCACAAATTCCACACCACTCCTCCTGCATAACCTACGTATAGAGTCTTTCGCAATTATGGCGCTTCTGAACTCTACTCTAGTAATTCCTTCAAGTCGTCTCTCATTCTATCACTACTGTCATTTCTTTCACCTTATGCTTTTGTGTTCTAATAGTCTCATTTATATCATTATTTTTTTGCCAGGAAAACACGATTTTTTCAACCTCATCTATTACGGAATCACTGTACAACACTCACTCCTTAAATCTTTCTTTCACTCCCGATCATGTTCTCATTTTTCTTATCACGTTTTTGCTTCATTTTGTTAGCTGATCTACTCGGTAGACATTTTTGTAATGCTCCAGCTGTCTCTACACCCTATGCATCACTCCGCGCAATCGAGCCATCTCCCTCATTGCAGGTAACACAATCACCTCACTCCAAAAGGCAACAATAATCACGAAATAGACCTCATACTTGCACAACGTGTAGGCGCAAACTTGACTTACATGTCTATCTTGATATATATATATATATATATATATATATATATATATATATATATATATATATGTACTGTATTAATCCAATATGTATCATATGATATAGTGCCAAAAATGTATATATACTTGTATATATGAAAGCAAACAATGTATATATGTAAATAGTAACTTCTCCCTAAGATATGTTAACAATATTGTAATAAAATAAAGAACTTTTATTATTAAAAGACCAGAAGATAAATGATAAAATATACAAAGAGCCAACAAGTTCACTAGCCGCTGTCTAGCATTTTCAAGGTCGAACTGGTGACACTTTAGTAACTGTTAGGCCATTACATTTTATCATTCGTGTTTGATGGCATGCATGTGTTCGAATGCTTGTCAGAATCCGGTACATGACCACGTGTTGTGTAGTTTTTTGCATATTGTAGTTCTGTTGAACTGAGAGAGATGATGAGATTTTTCCATATGTCTTTAAGAATAATACCTTGATTTCTATTTAATTTATTGCCTGTGCGTAGTATACCACAGCTGCTTCTTTTAAAGTTCTGTGTCTCTAGTCATTCTCGATGTAAGGCATAGAACTGTTTTTCTAATATATAACGTGATTTGATGTTGAGAAATGATGAGATAAACCAGATGTGATGATTCTATTATGATTGACATCCCCCACATGTTCCTTCTGTCTTATTTCAAAACTTCTAGAAGTCTGACCAATGTAAGAAAGGCCACACGTGCATGGAATTTCATATACTCCAGGACATTTGAAGAAAGTTACCTCATCTTTGGGTGATCTTAAGATTTGTCTGATCATGGTAGTCGGTTTAAAAACCACTCTGATGTTATGAGCTTTTAACATTCCCGCCTATTTTGTGGAAACTGAATTAATATATGGTATGACAGCTGTGGGCACATATTGCGGCACCATAACATGTTGTTGTTGGTTGTCTTTAAATAGCCATTTGTTTAAAATGTTAGAAGGGTATCCATCAAGAGATAGAGTGTTAGCTATTAGTGACAGTTCTCTCTGTACATCTGCTTCTTTTGAAATAGACCTTAAGGATCTATTACGGAGAATGTGAATGATGTTGTGTTTTTGTGATCTATGATGGTTGGACGAATAATGTAGATATCTACCTGTATCTGTGGGTTTCTTGTAAATGGACAGTTGGATATTGTTATCTTCTCTCCTCGCTAGGATGTCAAGAAAAGGAAGTTCTTTGTTCTTCTCTAGTTCTATAGTGAATTTGATCTTATTGTGTAGTGAGTTCATTTTGTTCAGAAACACGAGAAAGTTTTCCATAGTATCCTTCCAGATGATGAACACGTCATCGACATATCTCCACCAAATTGACGGTTTTGTTAAAATGGTGGAAAGAATATCCTTTTCAAGTTTTTCCATAAAAAGGTCTGCACATGATGGTGACAGGGGGCTACCCATGGCTAGACCTTCCGATTGTTTGTATACAGTGTTGTCAAATTTGAAGAAATTTGATTTCAGGCAATTGAAATGAAATAACTGTGTGATGTCTTGAGGGAAAGGATCTTTCAGAATGTTGACTACCTCTACGATCGGTACATTAGTGAATAAGGACACTACAACAAGACTAGCCATAAAGTCCGTTTCTGATATTTTAATACTCTTGATTTTTTCTACAAATTGTTGAGAGTTTTTAATATAGGTCTCTGTGTGTCTAATCGTTCCTTTCAGTAACTCAATGCATTTGTTTTCACACCAGTTCAGCCTTGAAAATGCTAGACAGTGGCTAGTGAAACTTGTTGGCTCTTTGTATATTTTATCATTTAGCTTCTGGTCTTTTAATAAAAAAAGTTCTTTATTTTAATACATCAAACCAAATATGTACAATTTAAGTTCACAAATGAAACATAAGGTTCGGTGCTTTGAGAAGAAAAAATGCAAAAAAGCCAAGTTACTAAACCACCTTACATTTCTGAAGAGATGTGGAGATTTCGCTATTATCCCGAAGTTCTTAGTAGTAAAAGGGCATATCCAATCTGCAAGAGCAAAAAGAATATACCACAAGACTTCGTTAGCGCTAATAAGAGAAAGGATACAACATACCAGGTATGAGCTTAACATTATTGACGCGAAGTGTAGAGATCAGTTTGATGACATATCTAACAGTTTGGACTACACGACTTGGAATAATATAGAGCACGTATTACATCGTAGCTACGAAAAAACTTTCACAACGAGTAAAATCAGACAAATTAAAAAATTCGAAGTTCTGTATAATAAAAAATTTCAGTTGCACCACAGTCTGCCTAACAACAAAGTGATTTTTAACTTTTCAGATTACAAGCTTTCTAATCATGAATCAGAAATCCTAAAAAAGGGTTTCAATGTTGCCATCTCCCCTAATTTTATCCCTAAAATGGATTTCACATGTGGGATAGAAAAAAGTCTTATTCCTCTTCCGGAGGCTACAGCAAATGCTAACAGGTTCAATAGTACGATTATTCTTGCTTCAGCAAAACCACCAATATCTAATATTACTCCTTATAATAAGAAAGCTATCTGCAACTTACGTAACAACAAAGACATTATAATAACAAAAGCCGTTATAATAAAAAATGGATTTCACATGTGGGATAGAAAAAAGTCTTTTTCCTCTTCCAGAGGCTACAGCAAATGCTATTAGGTTCAATAGTACGATTATTCTTGCTTCAGCAAAACCACCAAAACCTAATATTACTCATTATGATAAGAAAGCTATCTGCAACTTATGTAACAACAAATACTTTATAATAATAAAAGCAGGTAAAAGAAAATTCAATGGTCATTCTCAACTCGAAAGATTACTTTGATAAGATTAACTTGTTACTAGCAGACAGTGCCACTTACCAAGTAGATAAAAATCCCATCATGAGTAATCATCTGGAGACTAACGCTCTTATCCGCAATATGACCGGTTGGTCGGATGAACTTAAAAAAGAACTTAAATCATTACATCCTATTACTCCACGCCTTTATGGAGTTTCCAAGATTCATAAAGAAAACGTACCTCTTCGTCCAATAGTTGATGGATGATCATCACCTACATACCTACTAGCAAAGCATCTCGCAAAATTAATGAAAAGAACAATTAGACACACAGAGACCGACATTAAAAACTCTCAACAATTTGTAGAAAAAATCAAGAGTATTAAAATATCAGAAACGGACTTTATGGCTAGTCTTCATGTAGTGTCCTTATTCACTAATATACCGATTGTAGAGGTAGTCAACATTCTGAAAGATCTTTTCCCTCAAGACATCACCAGTTGTTTCATCATTGCCTGAAATCAAATTTCTTCAAATTTAACAACACTGTATACATACAATCGGAAGGTCTAGCCATGGGTAGACCCCTGTCACCACCATGTGCAGACCTTTTATGGAAAAACTTGAAAAGGATATTCTTTCCATCATTTTAGCAAACCGTCAATTTGGTGGAGATATGTCAATGACGTGTTCATCATATATAAGGATACCATGGAAAACCTTCTCGTGTTTCTGAACAAAATGAACTCACTACACAATAAGATCAAATTCACTATAGAACTAGAGAAGAACAAAGAACTTCCTTTTCTTGACATCCTAGTGAGGAGAGAAGATAACAATATCCAACTGTCCATTTACAAGAAACCCACAGATACAGGTAGATATCTACATTATTCGTCCAATCATCATAGATCACAAAAACACAACATCATTCACATGCTCCGTAATAGAGCCTTAAAGTCTATTTCAAAAGAAGCAGATGTACAGAGAGAACTGTCACTAATAGCTAACACTCTATCTCTTGATGGATACCCTTCTAACATTTTAAACAAATGGCTATTTAAAGACAACCACCAACAACATGTTATGGTGCCGCAATATATGTCCACAGCTGTCATACCATATATTAATTCAGTTTCCATGTTAAAAGCTCATAACATCAGAGTGGTTTTTAAACCAACTACCATGATCAGACAAATCTTAAGATCACTCAAAAATGAGGTATCTTTCTTCAAATGTCCTGAATGGCTAAATGGCCTCGTCTACTCCCCGTATACGGGAATAAAAAGGCGTTAGCTCATTTTTTTTTTATGTACATATTGTATGTATCTGTAAATAGGTACCCGAATGTGCATAGATACTATCACGAAAATAAAATATCTCAGTGGATGTGGCGTTCGCACACCACTGCGCTTGAACGCACGAAGGAAGAGTTGCTTTCAAATCTACTCGGCGACCAGAGGAAATTTTTCTAAGCCTTTTTTTCTACCGATTCCCGAGTTAGTCGACCTCTGGCACGGGCAAGCGGTTTTTATTCCTCCTGGTTTCATCTCTTAAACTCAAGAAAACCGACCGTAGAACTCACATTATTTCAGGCAGCAACATATCCTATTAGGGACAGCTACGAAGGGATGGCAGCACTTGTTTACTCGTCTCTTCATTGGTGTGCCTATAATAATAATAATAATTATTATTATCTGAGACCTCTAGGGAGTCAAGGACATATTGAGGGAAGCTAAAAATTACCCAACCCAGCTATCATACCTTCTCTTAAATTCATTTAAAATAGATGCACTCACTACCCCTATAGGCAAATTATCTCACTCACTCACTGATCTCTGGGAGAAAAACCTACCTCCTACTCCTTTCTTGAATGAGAACAACCTTAACTTCCGTGGATGCTGCTGTGTTCTTTCCCCGCCTTCCATATAACGAAAAATTTCATCATTTGACTCTAAGTAAAGGAATACCGTGAGTAGACATATAAATACAAAAATTAATAACGGAAAATCTCACGTAAAAAGATTTTTTTAATAGTATAATTTTCGCCTGTGTCACAGGCATCTTCAATACATTGCTATTATTACTATTACTATTATTACGGGCAACTCCAGGGAGTCATTAGACTCATCGAGGGAGGACCCAAATCATATTCATCACAAATATTTGACATTCATGCAGTATCTATCATACCTCGCCTTAAACTCATTCACTGTCACAGCATCCACTACAGACTCAGGGAGCGCATTCCACTCATTCACTACTCTAAAAGTAAAGAACCAAGCTCTAACACCTTTACTAACCACACTTTTTCCCAGTTTCCATGGATGTCCCCTAGTCCTCCCACAACCAGCCCTGTTCTCAAAAATATCTCCTGAATTAATTTTATAGAAACCCTTCAGTAATTTGAATGTCTCAATCATATCTCCCCTCCTCCGCCTATCAACCAATTTTTACAACCCACAAATCCTCAACCTGTTCTCATACGGTTCATTCCACAGACCTGCTATCATCTTGGTCACTCGCCTCTGGATCCTCTCCACATCCTCCCCATCAAGAAGAAACCTAGATGACCAAATCTGAGCACAGTAGTCTAGATGGGGTCTTATCAAGGCTCGATAGAGAGGAACAATAACCTGCTTGTCTCTGCTTGTCAACGTATTCTTCAGCAACCAAGTGATTTGATGAGCTGTTTTGGTCACTTTTGCAATGTGTCCCCTAAATTTCAATTCCTTATCCACCAACACTCCTAAATCTCGTGCCTCATCAATTTCCTGGAGCAGGGTTCCACCAATGCAGTAAACTGCTGCCAATCTTTCCACCCCAAAATGCGTAACCTTACATTTTGCCACATTAAACTGACATCCATTCTCCTTAGCTCAGACCTCCAATCTATCCAAATCATCCTGCACAATTTTGACGTCATCTGTATTCACTATTGCCCTACCCAACTTCGCATCATCCGCAAACAAATGAACTGTTCCTCTCAGATCATTTCCTATATCCTTTATGAACAAATTAAACAGCAGTGGTCCAAGAACAGATCCTTGTGGCACACCACTAGTCACAGGCCGTCTTGTGGACTCTACTCCCGAGTAAACCACTCTCTGATATCTCTCCGTCAACCACCCTCCTATCCATCTCACCAACCCTATGTCCATTCCCATATGCTGCAATTTAATGACTAGAATTCCATGTGGAATCCTGTCAAAGGCCTTGGCAAGGTCCAGTAGAATCACCGTAAACCCATTACCCTTATCCAGTTCAGCCGTCACTGTGTTATAATACGTGAGCAAGTTACTGAGGCATGACCTACCCTTCAGAAAACCATGCTGTCCCCGATACAGTATCCCATTTTCTTCAATCCAATCTTGTATTTTCCTTTTGACTATTTTCTCTAAGACCTTGACAATGATTCCTGATATGCTAATCGGTCGGTAATTTACAACAGCAGTCTTGGAACCACCTTTATGCAGTGGAACTATTTTCCCCTCTTTCCACCCGCTCGGGACTAACCCAGACCCGAGACTCAAATTAAACAAAATGGTCAAGGGTACTGACAATTCTTTAGCTGCTTCTCGTACAACACGAGCTGGTATACCATCCAATCCCACAGATGTATGGACATTGAGGTTATGCAATAGACTACTCACCTCCACTTCATTAACCACAATTCCCGTATAATCTACTGGTTTATTCGTTTCTGCAATGTCACCACCTGGATGATATACTTTTGCAAAGTGCTCACTCAGTAACTCAACTATCTCAACTGATTCAGTTACCTCCCTACCATCGGCATTCTTTAAAATCAATCTGCCATGTACATTTTTCCTTTTACTTGCTACATATCTAAAAAATTGTTTAGGGTTCTCTTTAGCCTGCTCGGCCAATGTTCTTTCGTAATCTTTTTTGCTTTTCTTACCACACTCGTCACCCTTCTGGCCTGCGCTTTATACCGTTCATGTGCCTGCCGGTCACCCTTCTCCTTAAATTCCCTCCATAGTTGTTTCTTTTTTTGCAACTCAAGCTTAATGGTGTTATTCATCCATTTAACCCCTACTTGATTTATTATTCGGACTCTAGGTATAGAGTCAGCCATTGCTTCATGCAAGCACTTCTTAACTACCTCCCATGCAATATCAACTTCTAGTCCTTGCAGTTGTACATGCCATGGCACTGAACCAATCAAACTCCTAAGCTTGTCATACTTTCCCGCCCGATAATTCCACATGTACCCTGTCTTAATTGAAAATTCTACACCTTTAGCCACCTCCCAAGTTAAGACCCTATGATCACTCTCACCGATTGGTGGCAATGTGGTCATATTTGTTACAGCCAAATCCTCAGATGTAATTACTAGGTCAAGCACTCTCTGACCCCTAGTATTTTCCATTACATGCTGTCGCAGATAGTTATCCCTTAATAACCGCATAAAATCCAGTTCCTTCCTTCCGTGTGTCCTCTCCTCACTCCAATCAATGCGACCATAGTTGAAATCTCCCATAATAATCACCCTCCTTCCACCCATTTCTTCTATTTGCTTGTGCATACTGTCACCACCATCTTTTCCATCACCTGGTCTATAGCAGCACCCAATTGTATATTTAGTTCTACTAGCCACAATCTCACACCAAATGGCCTCAAATGTGCTCTTTTCTCTATTCTGCAATTCAACTTCTATTCTCCTTGGCTGGATCTCATCAGCTATCATCAACAATACTCCTTCCCCCCATTTTATTCTCTCTGTCATTCCTGAACACACTATACCCATCACATTCAATCACACTAGTTATATCATCTACAGTCAGCCATGTTTCACTAATACCTATAACCTGTAGTCTGGAAGTGCCAACCATGGCCAAAAACTCTTCCTTCTTGTTCCTAATACTCCTAGTATTAGGGTACATGAATTTAAGACCCCCATTAGCCCCAACCCTACCATACATGAACAATAGCCGACAATTCCAAAAAGCGCCACATACGTAGCTAGTGAAATATAACTAAAAAGGTCAACAAATTTCCTAAAAAAAAAAAAAAAAACTTATATATATACAATAAAAAGTTAAGCTGATTAGCTGATTTGTTAATCAGCTAATTAACAAATTAGCTGATTAATTTGTTAATTAGTTAACAAATTAACAAATCAGTTAATTTGTTAACTAATTAACATAATAATAATAATGTTTGTATATTATTATTATACAAATAATTCTTTCAATTCTTTCACCCGCTGCTTTTGCATTCTAATTGACTCGCTGACATCATTATCGTTCGCACCAGGTTGGTACGATTTTGTTAAAGTCTCAACTAACACACCTCTTACTAAGGAATCTGCATACAACACTCGCTCTTTCATTTTGTTTACACTCACTATCACACTCTTATTTTTTCAATCATTCTTTTGCCGTTTATCAGTCGCTATGCTCTGTAAACATTTTTGCCAACGCTCCAGCTTTCGATTTGCCCTGTATCGCTCCGCGTAACAACCGAGCAATCTCATTCATTGCATCAGTCTCATCATTTTTATTCTCCGATAATTCATTTATTCGTTCTGTATGTTTACCTTCATTATCACTTTCAACGCCACTCCCACAGCTATCTGGTACTACCTCGCAAATATCGCTATTTTCTCGATTTTCACTTTCAACAACGATATCACTCTCAAGACCTGATACACTCTTTAAATCCTTACATTCTTTACATTTTATGTACATATTCACTTCACTATCGTTCTTTAACCAGACTCCAACCGCTCTCCTGAATGCATACATTTCGCAAACGGTACACTGAATCAAATCCTTTAAATTAAAATTTTTAGAAAAATATGGCGATCTGGACGCCATCTTTCTTGTATTCCTCTTTATGGGGGCCATGCGCACGAAAATGGTATCTATCAATTTTCTATTTAAAATACTCAGAAAACACCCAAAAATCACTCAGGCACGCTAAAATACGAAAAGGAAACAATACTATGTAAATACTAAGCAAATTCACGAATTATTACTCAAAATGACACTTATCTGTTCAGGAGTTCTCCACAAACACTGCACACCATGAAACCTTCCAGTGCCTATACTCAAAGCTCTTTTGATGAAGGAATTCTTGCATCCATTAGATAGAAAGGAAGAAGAAATATATTGCAGTTCTTTCTGTAAGAGATCGTCTGAAGAACAAAAGAAACGAAAGAGAAAAGAAAGAATCGCAATATATTACTTCTTCTTTTCTATCTAACGGATAACTTAGAAGAATTCCTTCATCAAAAGAGCTTTGAGTAGTTTTAATATGTCTTCCTCTTCAAATACAGAAGAAATAACACACATTCCTATCCTTTATGTACACGGCATTAGTGAACGTATAGCAAAAGTTTTAAAAGCAGTGAATATTTTTGTTGCCTTTCGACAGGTCAGGAAAATCTCCACCTTTCGTTCTTCTCCTAAGGCCATTTTCCACATCTTAATTTTCCAGGTGTCTACTAGATTCCTTGCTCTTGTGGATTATCTTATTTCGGGCAAACAGGAAGATCTGCCTGTATTTGACTAGAAGAACACCAGTCTTATATTCAGTACCTTAAACCTGAACAGTCTGCACTTGCAGAACATGGCATCCTAACCAGACATAGAGTCCATTGGAAAAGGACAAGAGTCCTTCACAAAAGTCGGTTCCTCATAGAATGGCTTTATAATGAAACATGAAACTTTACTCCACTCTCCTAAGTTACACAGATCTGGTGGTTTACTCCTATCCCCTTTATGGAAGACAGTACTTTAGAAATCAGCTAATCTTTCCTAACTGTTTATTGTAGATACTTATGGGGGATCCTCCCCCCCCTTGACGCCTATGGCGTCTAATCCCCCCCTCGAGTTTTCCGGACTGGTAAACCGGTTCTCCTTGAATTCTGATGACTCGAATTTTGAAAACTCGAAAGGGGGCGGTTCCTCCCCGTGGCACGTACTGCGACCAATCCCCCGAGTTCCGGACTGGTAGGCCAGTTCTCCTTGAATTCTGATGACTCGAATTTTGAAGACTCGAAACGGGGTTTCCGCGCATATGGCGCCCTACCCCCTGAGTTCCGGACTGGTAGGCCTGTTTTCCTTGAATTGTGATGACTCGAATTTTGAAGACTCGACACTCAGGGTAGCCCTGAGTTTCGAAACGTTGCAAATAACGTGACAAAAACCGTGACTCAAATAACTTGGCAAAAAAAGTGACACAAAAACGTTACAAAAAAGGCTTATCATTTTATATTATAGAGTAGATATATAGTTTTTTTTTTGTTGTTAGAAAATTTTATTGACCTTTTTAGTTATCTTACACTAGCTGCTTAGGTGGCGCTTTTTGGAATTGTCAGTTATTGTTTAATTTCAGCTTAACATGTAATGAAGATGCCTGTGACACAGGCGAAAATTATACCATTAAAAAATCCTTTTGCGTGAGATTTTTCGTCATTAATTTTTGTATTTTTCATCATTTGAAATGCCATAACACCCATTCAAGAGTTTATAGGCCTCAATCATATCACCCCTTTTTCTCCTGTTAACTAGAGTCTGCAATTCACATACTTACTCGCAATCTGTTCTCATAATCTAAATTCCATAATGGGTTCTTTACTTTTAGAGTAGTGAATGAGTGGAATGCGCTCCCTGAGTCTGTGGTGGATGCTGTGACAGTGAATGAGTTTAAGTCGAGGTATGATAGATACTGTATGAATGTCAAATAGTTGTGATGAATATGATTTGGGGCCTCCCTCGATGAGTCTAATGACTCCCCGGAGTTGCCCGTATTAATAGTAATAATAATAATAATAATAATTTGAATACAATCTTTGTAACTCTTCTTTGTACCGTCTCCACAGCTTCTTTATCCCCTTGGAACCCAGGACATCAAATCTGCATACAATAATCCAGGTGTGGTCGTATCAAAGCCTTATAAACTGGCAAAATTATTTCCTTATCCTTACATGTCAAGGTTAGCTTCAACATAGCAATTATCCTCTGAGTTTTATTTGCAACTTTTGTTATGTGACATTTAAACTTTAAATTCTTATCCACCAATACACCAGAATCCCTTGCCTCTTCAGTTTCTTGTAGCATAACCCCTCTAATATGTCGCTGGAACTCTAATCACGGGAAAGTGCATAACTTTACACTTACTAACATTAAACTGACAGACATTTTCGTTTGGCCAGATTTCCCGTCTATCCAAATCATTTTGTAATTGCTGAATATCAGCAGCATCCCTGATTGCCCTCCTTATCTTCGCATCATCATCAGCAAACAATTGTATATCTGAAGATACACCCTTCTTGATGTCATTAATGTATAGAATGAACACTAATAGCCCATGTACTGAACCCTAAGGTACACCACTGGTTACCTTAAATCTGGTAGGTTCACACCCACTGTATACCACTTTTTGATATCTGTCTATCAACCATCCCCGTTATCCAAGTCAATAGATTATATTCCAATCCCATATTCTCCTGTTTATGCAACAGCCTATCGTGCGGTATCCTATCAAATGCCTTAGAAAAATCCAACATTATCATAATGTACCAATTCCCTTTATCCATCTCGGCCGTAACATTGTTATAAAATATGAGCAAATTGCTAAAACATGACCTACCTTTAGTAAACCTATGCTGTTTTGCAGAGTATAGAATGCTCGTGTACCCATTTCTGTATACGAGTTCTTTTCAATTTCTCTAAATTCTTCACTACACCTCCAGAGATACTAATAGGTAGGTAGTTAGACACATCAGTTTTTGCACGACCCTTGTCCAACCTCGTACATTCCTTCCATTCCTGTGGTATCATTCCTGAGCTGAGACTCAAGTTATACAAATCTGTGAAAGGCCTAACCAATTCAACTGAACATTCCTTTAGCAAATGGGTGATACTCCATTTGTCCCTATTGACAAATTCTTATCCAGGTTATGCAAGAGCTCTTCAACCTCTTAACTGTTCATCCAATGTAGCAGTAGCACTGTGCAGCATGCTATGTACACCTGGTTGATATATCTTAGCAAAGTGAGCACTCATTAACTAAAAAATCTGCTTAGCTTCTGACACTCGTGTACCATCTGCATTCAATAAAGTTATTCTTCCACATTCTTTCTTTCGTTTGCTTGAGCATAACGATAAAATTCTTTTTGATTGCCTTTAGCTTGCATGGCCAACTTCTATTCATACTCCGTATTAGCTTTTCACACAATAATATATACTTTTCTGGCCTGAGCTTTATATATTTCATAACTCTTCACACTCTTATTCTCACGACATTCTTTCCACATCATCCTCTCGTGAATCTCTTGTTTAATAAGGCTGCACATCTATTTCGCTTCCAACCAATTGATTATTCAAACAGGGATACATTGAGATACCACCTTATTTAAGCACTTTTTCAACGATTCCAATTCATTGCTGACATTCTTTCCATTCTGTAACTGATACCATGGGACCAGATAGTATTCTTCTAAGTCGATCATAATTTCCACCTTTGTAGTTCAGCATGTAGCCTGTTTTAATCGGAACTTCAATTGAAGTAGATACTTTCCTAGAAAGAACAGCATGGTCACTGTCACCAATTGGTCTCAGTCTCCAAAAGCTAGATAGGGTTTAAAGGCCTCGTCTACTCCCTATACGGGAATAAAAAGAGTAGCTTATTTATATATTTTAACATCCGACCTCCATCGAGTCAGAGACTCATCATCGGAGGTACACACTAGTGCACAGAATGCTCTTCCAACTATGCCTTAAGCTGATTCAATGTTTACATTCACAACACATTCAGGCAATTCATTCCACTTATCAACCACTCTCCATGCATAGAAAATGTCCCTCACGCCTCTGCTCACACCCTCCTTATAAAATTTCCAGAGATGTCGTCTTGTTCTACATCCCTCTCCTATTCTAGAAAGAATCTTCTCTGTCAACCTGAGTAGCTTATATGTATATTAATCATAGCCCCATCCTCCTCCTTTTCACGGAGCGTCGCAAATTACAGTTTCTCAATCTCTCATCTCAATGAATAATGTCTTACTGCGCATTACAAAATTACTGACCAACCTTTTCAATCTTGTATGGTTTCTATCTGACATATACTAATCACCATGAAAACCCGGATTATTGTGACCAGACAAAATATGTGCAAAATAATCCATAAGAGGCCTGATCAAGTCCTTATACAATGGCATCATAATTTCCATGTTTCTGCATTCAGGGTCTTCTGCATCATTGTCATTATCCGATGTGTAGTCTTCAAAATTTGTGCAATGTGGACCCTGAATTTCAAATCATTGCCCAGACCACACCGAAATCTCTAATCTCCTCTACCTCCTTCAGAGTTCCCCCCTAAGTGAATACTTTGCATCCCATCGCTACTCACCAAATTTCAAACCCTTAAACTTTGTAACATTGCATTGTTCCACTTACCTGCCCATTAATGCAATCTATTCCAGTCCTAATGTAAGGCCATAACATCTGTTTGAGTCTACATTGCTCATCCTAATTTTGTATTATCTGCAAACAGCTATATATCAATAATGTCTTACTCACTAGCTAAACCCTTCCCAAAATCATTAACATACACATGAATAACAATGGTCTTGAAACTGGCCCATGCGGCATACCACTAGTGACCTACCTCTTTCGGAATACTGCACCACCATATACAACTTTCTAATACCTATCTGACAGCCAGTCTCTGATCCAGCTCAGATGTCTGTAATTCAATCTGATCTGTTTCAAGTTATTTAACAGTTTGTCGTGTGGCAGTCTGTCAAAAGCTTGTGGAAAATTTAAGTACACCACTGTATATGCATCTCCTGTCCAAGGTATTTGTCACCTTGTTATAGTACACAAGTAAGTTAGTAAAACACGATTTCGTTTTAACGAACCCATGTTAAAGGGAGATCATGCCGATAAGCACAGAAAATACTGCCGTTGTCAACCTATCTCTGTATCCTACTTCTCCCCAATCTCTCTAGTACCCTCACCACAACTCCAGATATAAAGTTTGGCCTATACTTAGTAGCCACAGCCAGAGGTGGACCAAGATAATTACGTGCCCCGGGCAGACTCCGTGTGTGATGCCCTTTTTTTTGAAGAAGTTTTTTTTTTTTTAATACTAAATACTTTCTAATTGTAAGCATAAGTAAAAAAAAAAAAAAAAAATCAGCTAACACCTTTTTATTCCCGTATATACGGGAGTAGGCGAGGCCATTTAGCCCTATTTAACTTTTGGAGACTGAGTGGGCAGTTCAATCTCCACTGGTACCCAATCAGAGACAGATGGCCCAAGGCTATCACTAATTAAGCGGTACGCAGTGAAGAGAGACGGCTCAAATGTGCCGCCATCTCGTGGTCTCTAACCCTAACACAATATATTTAATGTCTGAAATAATGTGGGTTCTACGGTCGATTTTCTTGAGTTTACAGGACGAAAAACCCGAGTTTCCGGGAGGAAAAACCTGCTTGCCCGTGCCAGAGATCGACTAACTCGGGAACCGGTCGAAAAAAGGCTTAGAAAAATTTCCTCTAGTCGCCGACTAGACTCGAAACCAAGACTTCCTTCGTGCGGCCTAGCGCGGTGGTGTACAAACGCCACATCCACTGAGCTACACAGGCTCTGTAAGCATAAGTATTTTTTTCAAATTATTAATAATTTCGTAACTTTATTATTTCTGCTTATCATTTTTATTAACTCAGAATACATCAAAAAGAAACAAATAAAAATCATTACAAACAAAAATTATCAATTTTACACTGTAATTTTAATTGAATCAATTATAATTTGGATATATTTTTTCTTGATTTTAAATCTGCGAAAGCTTTTATTCTTTCACTAATGTCTACTTTCTGAGCAACAGCATTTTCAATAGAAAACAAGGCTAAAGAATTTAATTTCAAATATGTTTTGATAAGTTTTAATTTGCTAAAACTTCTTTCAGCTGTTGCTACCGTGATAGGAATTGTCAGCAAAATTCTCAATGCGACCCACGTATTTGCAACTATATTCTGCATGTTGCTTGCTTTTAAAAATTGTAAAGTTTCTAATGGCGAATTGATGTTTTCTGGAAGTAAACTGTTTAGAGATTTAATTTCCTCATAGAGTTCGTTCCCGTCAATGCCACTACTGTTTTAGATAGACCCATTGGCCTTTGACAAAAACGAAGTATTTTGTCAAAGGCCAATGAGTCTATCTAAAATTGGTTTAGAATTGGTTTAGTTTAGATAACTAAAGAATGTTATATTTAATTGTTTTTATTTATATTTATTAGAAGCAGAGAATTGTTAAATTGTTAATAGTTGTTATTTATTTCCTTTTTCCTTATTTATACTTTTGTGGAATAATGTACAGTGTTTGATTTTTACACTTTATCCTATTTTTGCTTTATTATTGCTAATACATTCGCAACAGGTTACACTAGTACATATATAAAGAAAAGTCCGCGCGGTTAGCCTAGTGGCTTTGCGCTTCGCAACCATATGCCTGGGGAAGGAGTGTCCTAGCTTCGATTCCCGTCGGAGACGTGAGGAGCTTAAGGATCTTCCTCAGCCATAGCCAAGTTAGCCGGTCTTGGGCGCGGGAAGCAGGGTTTTTTCCGCCAGTTTATCTGGTGTTTTTCATCCCGCAAGCAGGCAAACTGGCCCCTTGAACACACAGGGATACAGCCAAGAATACCTTGAGGCATAGGAGTGACCATTCTATCCTCGTATTTCGGTTACGAAATCCAAGCATGCTTGGAAGGTTGTGGGCCTTAAAGGCCTGTTAAAGCCATTGGGATAGATATATAAAGAAAAAGTATATATAGACACGCATTCTTAAATATGTGACTGTTTGTTACTTGCTACGTAGACATTTCTATCAATAGAAGATAATGAATTATTGTTCTTTCAATATTTGCATCTTCTGGGAGCTGAAGAAAGTATAGCAATGCTTCAATTGCTAAGTAATTATTTTTGGAAGGAGCGCATGCACTAAGGCCCTAGTGACAGGCTTAGTTTAGGCTTCCCCTAAATTTGGCGCCCGGCAGGTGCCCAGACAGCCTACCCCTTAATTTGGCACCGGCCTTATCACCATCTTTATGCAGTGGAACAAATTTACCTTCTTTCTAAACCCTTGGAACCTGTGCTGTTGTAAGACATTATTAAACAGGCATGTCATTGCTACTGCCAATTCCCTGGAACATTCCCTCAAGGCCCATAGTGACATGTCTTCAATTCCAATCGGCTTATTGACATTAAAGTTATTTATTTTCTCAAATATCTCCTGCTAATCCACAATTAAACAATATTCTCCTATGTCCTCTACACTTAAGTAATCCTTATGAGGATGAAACAACCTTATAAATTGATCACTGAATACCTTAGCAATGTCTTCTGCAGCAGTTACCAGTTTATCATTCTTATCCATTATCGAGCCTGTTTAGATCAGTGATAGTGGTGTTCGCATTAATTCGATTGAAGAGAACTTAATTTCAAGCATATTCGCCGACTAGAGGAACTTTTTCTAAGCCTTTTTTGTTAATTGATATCTGACAAGGGCGAGTGGGTTTTTTCTCCTGGAAACTCAGATTTTCATTCCGTAAACTCTAGATAATCGACCGTCGAACCTTTAGTATTTCAGATATTAAAATATTCCACTAGAGTTTACGAGATGGGCCAGTTATTAGCCGTGTCTTCACTGTTTGGCGATTAAATTAGTGATAGCCTTGGGATTGCTTTTTCTGATTGGCTACCAGTGGAGATTGAGCTTCCCTCAGTCTCCAAAAGTTAGACAGGAAGAAAACAGCCTCGGCTATTCCCTATACAGGGATGAAAAACGTTAGCTGATTTTGAACATAATCTTACCATAATTATTCTTCCTTCTACTTGCCACACATCTCTCTCTCTCTCTCTCTCTCTCTCTAGGGTTTTTCTTCACCCGATATGCCAATTTCTGCTCAAACTCCAACTTTTGTTCTCCTTTCTCACTTATTCACTCTCATGGCTTGTTCTTTATACCTTAGTGTAACTGACTATTACCACTATTCTTCTTGTGCTACCTCCAAAGTACCTTCTTCCTCCAGGTTTCATGATTAATCCCCTCATCCATCCATTTTACACCTGCCTTATTCTGATTGGCTACCAGTGGAGATTGAGCTTCCCTCAATCTCCACTGGTAGGGAACTCAATTCTGAGTTGAGTTCCCTACCAGTGGAGATTTTCCTTTTTTTCACTAATCCAACTTGTTTGTGCATTTGTTCAACACCACTCTCACATTCCCTGTCCTATTGGACATCCAGCTAAACCATTGCCTTTTACCATTGCCTCATTATGATTGGCACTATTTTCCCCTTTGATGTCTACCTTATTTGGACATAATTCCCCTGCTATCAACAGCATCATTTCTCCTCTCTTCTTATCCTTTCTAACCCCGCGATAAATACTGTATCTTTCCGTTTCTCTTCCCTTTGAGATATTCATTCAACCTTGTGTCACTTATTCCAATGATTTTGGGGTGAATAAATTCAATCAGCGAACCATTTCATCTCATTTTTTTCTGATACTTCTGGTATTTGAAAACAAACACAATAGTTTATTTTTTGTGTATAACCAGTCTTATCCAAGCGTGACGTGATTTCCTTACTACACCTGCCTTTTGTCCAATCACTTTTTCACTTTTATCCCTGCTTACGATACACACACACACACACACACACACACACACACACACACACACACACACACACACACACACACACACACACACACACACACACACACATGTGTGTGTGTGTGTGTGTTCAGTCTCAACTCCCTCACCAACATTGCAACATACTTCATCTCCAAAAGCACATTCACTGTTGCTTTCAACATTCGCTCTCTCTCTATGCCATGTCTTCTTGTCCCGTTTCCCTCTTCCTCTTGCATTCCCGTTCTCTCTTCATCTCTCAAGATTAAACTTTTCTCACGCTATTACTCTTTCCACTGCGAGGCACTTCTGCCTCTTCAATCCCACTCTCCTGATCTTTCACTTCATCTCTTTCTCATGATCTGTTGCTTGTGTCACACACTGCACTTCCACTAGCAACACTTTCTCCAGATCACTAACTCGATAGCCATTTAAATGTAACCTATCACGCCTGTATAATTCCATTCTTCCCTCAAACACATGCCATACATCCACAAACTGGTCTTCCTTTTCCTCACACAGTTCCGCAATTATACCATTCATGATTTCAGCTCTCTGTCTCAACTCATCACTGTCATACCAGGGCAACGCACTGACATCCTGTCCCACTACACTGTTATCTTTCACTCTTCTCAGTAACCTCCTGATATTCGCCCTCACATGCTCCTTATGTCCACTTAGATAATTTGTGCCCACAACCGCCATTAATTCCCTTGCTCGTTTTTTCTTTATGAAATTACATTTTTCTAATTGTTGGCAGTATGTGTGTGTGTGTGTGTGTGTGTGTGTGTGTGTGTGTGTGTGTGTGTGTGTGTGTGTGTGTGTGTGTGTGTGTGTGTGTGTGTGTGTGTGTGTGTGTGTGTGTGTGTGAGTGAGAGAGAGAGAGAGAGAGAATTTAATGATGCAGCTAAAATTTCGGCAGAAGTCAAAGTACTCCAACCAGCCGTTAGCTTCTCGGGTGAATCCATTACTATTTTTTAGATAGTAAAGGATAGTATTTTGGTATTTCTTTAACACATATGTAGACCGAGATTGTATTCATTACTTATTCTTGATCCGTATAATTGAGGTAAGCTATCAAACAATACTCTTTGGAATCCTCATCTTCATGAATGAAACGGTAAAAAAGAAATGTGTTTCAGCTTGTCCATCAACTATCTAATAAATTCTTTCACCATATTGAATTTGGCTGGTAATGACACGATCCCTTTTCACCCATTCATCACTGATCATTCAATTCATTTTTGCTGAGGAATTTGCTACACTTATTTCCTATACTCACAATGTTGTGCCTTCTAAACCTTAATAAGTCGGTGTACAGTATTGGTTCAATAGGAACTGATTCTTGTTACCACATGCTTATTTTTTTGGGGGAAAAAAGATCAGAATGCTAGGTTTGTGCTAATAATTTGGTGAGGGGTCGTAATTTTTTGATCAGCGTGTATACAGAAAATTAATCATGTAGTATGTTCTTATCTTGCAAGAAATACATTGTAAATTGCTTTCGTGACTGATCGTGTGTATTTAAGTCATTATCAAGATTAAACGTGTCTTCTTTCTTCCCCCCCCCCCCTTCTTTTCTTGAAGAATTTATAGCTGCCAACCCAAATGAGGACCGGATTACGACACAGTTAGTTGTCCTTCTTATCGCAATGAAATAACGGCGTAGAAACACATTAAACCAAGGTATTAACCTTTAATAGTACCGAACCATCATATAAAGATGTAACATACATTAGGAAGTCGAACAACCTTTGTGATATTTCTAGTTCTTATCCACTCATCAGTTTTTTTTTCCCCTCAATTTAATTTTGTGTATGAAATAAAAATTAATGTATAGTACAGTAGCAGATTCTGAACTAGATTTGTTTAATTTTGTTGGTATGTTCTCAGCATATTCGTATACAATAAATGCATAAGATAATTTTAAAATAATTTAATTTATTAGAGCTTGCTTTTGTTAGTGATGCTAACTAATGGTTCACTTAGCCTTCACCATTGTTTATATTTAACTCACTACTTTCAGTATATATCTTTCATTAGATAATATCATTAACAAAGGAAGTACGGTTATCACATTTTTCGAGTTGTTCCTAAATTCGCATTAATTAGTTTTAATTCTTTCTGGTTAGAATAAGCTAGTTATTGTTTTCGAGATGTGTTTGTATTGCATATTTAAAAATAAATAAGTAAATAAATATGAGAAAAATAGGATAAAATAAAAATAAGTAACATTGATTTTTTTCTCCTCGTAATTTGGACGGAGTGATTGAAATAATATCAAGTTAAATATTAGTTTATGTGGAAGGCCTAGTTAAATTTTAAATGCTATATTTTATTTCCCAGTTTCTAACATGGTATTTCCATGTGTCATCCTTGAAGTTTTTCAATGTACATCGGGTTACCAAAGTGTTGGAGGCTGATCATTTTATAGCGCCCAGGTTGTCTTTATTTGTGAAGGATATTAGAGCATTTATAATTATTTATGATACCTTTTGTCTATTAAATAAACAAATTTTTTCTTTTTTCTTCACATGCCTAATGTTATTTAAAATGATAAATTGAAAATAAAGTAATAAATAAATTTCAATATCTCATAAAAAATCGTTAATTTTTTAAACTTTAATCGGTAACATTAAAAGTGATTGTTTTGTTAATGAAGTCATCCTTGACATAAAAAGCTAATACACCAATAATATTATTACCCTTATCCCCCCCCCCCTTTCCAAGGAGCATAGCATTTTTTATTATATGTTTTGCTGTGAAAATGAGTAGTAATAGGACCAGAGTAGGATAGGTATTCTGCCTCAGATGACATGCAGCAAATATTGCAATAAGCTATATAATGGATAACAAATAAACAGGCAAGGAACTCATTTCAGAGTAAAGTTAAAAATTAAATAAAAGCCCTAATTTATGAGGTATACTACTCTAGATGAGTTTCTGTGATGATCTTTGTGATTCCATATAAATCTGTGATGACAAAGTCCAGCAATAGCCCAACAGGAATCACTAGCTTTTACTGGTGTTCCTGAGTTAGTGACTTCTGTATTACAACTGTACTTTAAGGTATGCAATCTGGAAGAAGAGGGTATTATGGAAGAAACACAAAATGAGTATTTATAACAACCAGAAGCAGGCAGGGAAGGTGACTAGCTTGATAAGGATAGCAAAAATGCAGTATGAGCAGCAGTTAGTTAAAGCGGCCCAAAAAATCCTAAGGAGTTTTCTTGATATGTGGTCAGTAGAAGATAGAATGATTATGGTAGGATAGGATTGATTGATGAAAACAGAGGATATAGTTGAGATATTTAGTGAGCAATTTATAAAGGTATTTCATTCTTGTGAATGTGACATCATGCAGAACTTGAAAGCAGTGGGAAAGAAGGAGGAGGAACTGTTAGTAAGTGAACAGGAGATATATGAGGAATTCAATAGACTTGATGTAATAAATATTTCACCATGTGTTTTGAGGGAATGTGTCAAAGAGTTAATAACAGCTTTTGCATATCTTTTCAACATGAGTCTCTCAGTGGGGCAAGTTCCAAAAGAGTGGAAAGAGGGCAAAATTGATCCAATTCATAAGGGAGGTGATAAGAGTAAAGCTTTGAATTATAGACCAGTCTGTGTGTCTGGAATTGTGGTTAAGATATTAGAGAGGTTAGTTAGGACTAAGATTCAGAATTGGGTTGACAACAGAAAAATACTCTTTGGCGGCCAGCATGGATTTACTAAAGGAAGATCGTGCTTTAGCAATCTGCTTACTTTTTATAATAGTTTAGTGACAAATGCGTTGGATAAGGGTATTGCGTATAGAGAGTGGTATATTTAGATTTTGCAAATGCGTTTGATAAATTGCCACATGACCAGCTGGTAATTAAATTGGAACGGATGGGACTGAACAGTAGATTAGTTCGCTGAATAGCCGCCGTAGCGAAATTGGAAGAATAGCTAACATTGCACCCTTCGATTGAAAAAGACCTAGGTTTGATTCTTCTCATGATGAGGGGGATCTTTTTATGGGATTTTTCTGCTGGCCCGTTTGGTCGAGTGGTTAGTGTATCCCCTCTCCTTCCAAAAGGCTGCAGGTTCGAATCCTGCCATGGACGTTTGTGATTGTCTGTGGAAATACTAGTGGTTGTGGTGGGCAGTAGATGGCATTGGTAAAAGTTGATGGAGACAGTTGTAGAGTAGGTGGCCTCCCTTGATGAGTATTTGGACTCCCTGGAGGTGTCACGTAATAATAATAATATGGTCGGATTGGAGATTGGCTGTCTGATAGGTATCAGCAAGTTGTATATAGAGGAGCGATATCGCAGAAGAGGAAAGTTACTAGTGGTGTACCTCAAGGGTCTGTTTTGGGTTCATTGCTGTTTCATTTCTATGTAAATGATATTTGGAGAGGTCTGAATGGTGATATGGAGTTGTTTGCAGATTATGCAAAGTTGGGGAGATCTATCAGGAGTGGAGCAGATGCTGTAGCTTTGCAAGAGGAGTTGAATACACTGGCTGAATGGGTAATTAAGTGGGGATGTCAATTCAATGTTTCAAAGTGTAAGGTTTTGAAAGTTGGGAAGCAGAGATGGGATGTAAAGTACACAATCGGTGGAAATATCTTGGAAGTGGTAGAGGAGATGAGAGATCTGGGAGTGATTATAGACAAGGACCTAAAATTTTGGGGACATGTTACTAAAATTGTGAAGACAACACAACGGATAATGGGAATGATGCAGAGGATATTGACATGTAGAAGGCTTTGATCAGGCTACATATGGATTACTGTGCACAGATCTGGTCACCTGATTTTCAAAATGATGAAGATGCATTGGAAAAAGTTCAGAGGCAATTGACTAAGGTGGTTTCTGATCTCTGGAATGTAGAGTATGAAGACAGATTGACAAAATGCAATTTGCAGAAATTGGTGGATAGAAGGAGGAGGAGGGGAGGGGATATGATCGAGACATATAAGCTGTTGAGAGGTTATTACCAGATTAATGTTGGGGAGGTTTTGCACAGAATGGGTGAAGATAGCAGGAGAAAAGAGGTCATCCCTGGAAGCTGTATAAGGAGGGTGTGAGCAAGGGAGTGAGGAGCAGGTTTTTTCCATGGAGAGTGGTGAGTGATTGGAATGCATTACCTGAGAGTGTGGTGAGCACAGAGACAGTGAATATGTTTAAGCCGCGTTATGATAAACTGTGTGTATAACAGTGGATCTGATGGAGGTTTGACTCCATGGAGGTTTTTATAATAATAATAATAATAAACAGAATTGCACTGTTTTTAGCTAGAGCTGAAAATGGTGATACCCGAAGTACTATTTTGTCCATTTCTGAAAATCAGTAAATACTGGAAAGTAATCCAGATAGATATACTTTCAGCTAGCATAGCAAACAACATGCTGCACCCAGTGTGTAATCATTTTCTGAGTCCCTTGAAAAGACCTCAGGTGGCTTATTGTTTCAGCTTGTGGACAGTTATTTGAGTTATTATTCCCAGGGCATATATTTATAGTTGTTGATATGATTCAGAATATTAAGAAGGAGCTTTTACCATTGTTTGAGTACACACGCACATGAACATAAAAGATACTCATCATAGGTGAGATAAAATAAAAACGCACTTCTTCTACAAGTATTTATTCTTCATGTAGTTGAACAAAGAAAATAATTAAATATTTAGAAATCCTATCCTATCCTTCTCATAGGTTGAGCCCTCCTAATGAGGAGCTTATGACGAATTAATGCAGCTAGTTCGTCACTCCCCAGCTGCATCTCCTAAGGGATTCATGACTGTAATCTGTGTGTGTGTGTGTTCACGTGGCCAGTTTGCCTGTTCTGGGGGACAAAAAACCCAACTTTCCAGGTGAAAATAAAAACCCTACCTCTGTATGATACTGGCTAACTCATCTTCCATTGAGAGAGACCAGATAAAGGTTCCTCACATCACTGACATGAATTGAATCCAAATCTTTCCAACCAAGGGCTTCATATATTTCGACTGAGCTATTGAGGCTCTTTATTTAGAAATATTTAAAGAAAATATTTAGTTCTCTCTTAGTATATAAGTGTGACAAGAAGTTAGAAAATAACACATTTTGTAACAGTTCAGTATCCAAAAAGTGAGAGTATACAAGAAATTTTCATAATCCATCCTATCTTTCCAAAACTATAGGCAACCTTTGACATAAGACATAACAAGCATTATTGACTGTTAAACATTCAACTTTTTTTAACTTTTTACCTGAAGAAAGATTTGAAGGAAAACATGAAATGGCTCTACACTGAGCAAAAGCCTCTGTCAAATAAATATCCACAGCAGGGTCAGGGTTCAAAAAACAATGCCCATAATATCTTAGGTCAAAAGATAGGGAGATGAAATTTTACAATCTGTTTGCTTGAGCCCACTGTTCATCAGTGCAATAATTTCTATTCATTAGAAAGCTAAAGGATGTGATTGAAAAGTGATACTTGAACAGTGTGTTGCTGGTTGGGTGAGACACTCTGCAATGTCTGTTGACTCCATGGAGATTTATTTATAATAATAATAATTATTATTTTCATAACAAACTTCCATAGAGTCAACAGTAGGTGATCTCACTCAACCAACAGTATATCTGCCATGTTGAACTTTAAAAATCATTCAGAACAATCATGACATGTTCTGGCAGTATACTCCATCACTCCTCTTCCACTAACCATTCCCCCAAGTCCTGATGTATTAATTCAGTTCCTAATCTTTGGATCCTGTCCAGAATTTCCACATCACATCGCAAAAAATGAACATTATTTTTGGTCTGACACCAGCCTTGAGCTCTTAGTATAAACTGATCTGTTTGACAAGTCCACTTTGTTACCGATAACAACAAATGGGAAGTTTTCTGGATCTTTTCGTGAAGCCTGAATAAGAAATTCATCTCGCCAAGAATCTGGAGATTTAAAGTTGTTAGGAACTGTAATATTAAATAGTAATACACAGCAGTCTGCTCCTCTGTAGAATGCAATGCCAAGAGATTGAAATCTTTCTTGTCCAGCAGTAGTATTCCAAATCTGCACTGTGACTAATCTGTCATCCACCATCACTTCTTTTGTAAGAAAATCAGCTCCTACTGTAGCTTTATATTGATTACTAAACTTTTTGTTCACATACTGATTCATCAAGGATGTCTTTCCTACTCCACTATTACTAAGAATTATAACTTTTAGCAGCACCTTTTTTCTGGGGGGATCATCATTTGATTCAACAAATGTAGGTATTTTGAATTTCTTATCAGGATTTATTATTATTCTTAGAACAAACAACAATTACATAAACAATAGTACTTGAAATCAGTACACACAAAAAATATATAAAATGTATTGGAAAAATCGCAAAAGCTAGAATAAGCAATTGCAAATCGTATTACTGACTACATCAGTAATACGACATTTTGTAGCATTAAAATTTACTACACCACTTGAGATTTTTTAGGTGATCAGTGTTTATGGTATTGGCCATAGAAGATCTTGAGTCATCGAGTACTACAAGGTTTTGTGAATGATATGGTATTCAAGCTGTTAAGGATTCTTAAGATATCTTTCTGGGGAAGCAGCAAAGTGCATGAAGAGGGTTGTTATTGGTACACTGATAATTGGCTTGCATGCTTTGCCTTATGGATACCTAGAGCAGTTTGTAATGAAGTCAATTGTTTTCATTATGCATGCAGTTAGCTATTATGATATTTGTCACAGACTTTTGTTTGCATATGATAATATAAAGAATGGATGAAATGAAGAATGCAATTTCATGTCTTAAGTATTATATACAAGGGCCATTTCCAAAGTTTAACACATTCTCCTTTTGTTAAACCAAATATTTATTTAAAAATGCTTACAGGCCTTCAGTATAATCCCATTCTGCTGTCTAATATTTGAGTAAGTCTTCTTGTCAGCAGACAACCTTTTTTTGTTGATGTGTTTGCTAAGTTGGGTCACTTCATCAGAAACCTTGTTGGTGATAGAGAAGTATTCCTCATGGAGTGGTCCTTTTAACTTAGAGAACAGATTGAAGTCTATAGGATTTATGTAGGCAATCACCTTGCCCCTAGAGACTATCTAGGGGCAAGATGATTGGTCATCATTCTATAATGTTGCCTAGCATGGTTATACAAACTGAGAATATCTGACCTCATTCAGCTTCTTTTGTTTTTACTCAGAATCTGATGTATAGCTGTGAAGGTGGAAAAGTATTAAAACATCCTGCTGGCCACACGCACACACGTGCGTGCATGTGTGTGTGTGTGTGTGTGTGTGGTATGCAAAACTTTTGAAATGATACCTTGCTATCCAACCTAGTAAAAAAAAAACTTGCCATAACTCAGAAATATGGTAATACACTATTATTCTGCTTATATGAGAAATGACTTTTCCTATTAAGTTAGCTTCCAATGGTCAGTTTAATTCTCCAGTGATAAATGGTAATAAAGATTGAAACTTGTCTGTGGAGTGATTCCATTACGTTAGGTAATATAAATATCTGGGGATCTGTGCTTTGTATGATATGCAATTTGTCAAGTAGTTGGTTGAAAGATACTACAAGCACATACTTTTATTGCTTATACTTGGTAAAATATGAATAAAAACAAGAGTATAATTTCTTGTGAAGTATAGTGTATTATCCAATGCATCTTATAGTTTCTTTTTTTCTTTTTTTTTTTTTGAAAGGAAATCAGTAACTGGTATCGCACAGTATTAACTTTAGGACTTTATTGAGCCGATGGGCTCACTGGAGGAGGCCTCTCCATTCTGTATACAATGCTATCATACTTCACATTAAATTAATCTCCATACACCTACACTATTCAGGGGAAAAAAAAAAAGCTGTGCAGAACTGTTTAAGCCTCCATGGATGACCTTGTGTTCACCTTTCCTCATCCAAAATTTCCATATCATATATTTGATAACTTCCTCTCTTTAACTTAGGTTTTAGTCATATCGCATACAATTTTTTTTTATATGATTTTCAACTGAAGGTACGTTAGTTCATCTCTTGTAGAGTAACAGGGTTTGCCTTCCTATTAAATTAATCCTATAACATGTTTTTCATCCTGCATATAGACAATACACAAAATAATCAACATGCAAATACTATTAGTGGGCAGTAGGTGGAGTAGGATGGATGCTGGACTGTGTAAAGTGCTCTCCCATGATCCTTGGATTCCATTGAAGTTGTACATAATGAGAATGATAAAGATACAACTACTTTCTTAACTCAGCCTGTCATCTTCAGTATGGCATCAAACTTATAAGTAGTCTTTACAACTGTTATGTGCTCCCTAAATTTAAGCATCCTATCTGCCATCATTCCACAAACCCATGCTTTGTTCACCTCCTCAAATATATTTTTGCCATTATAGTAGAATGCACTTCATGCCTTCTGGCTGAATTTTACATTTGGTAATACTCAAATGGTATCCCCACACTTTTGCCCATATCACCAGCCTTTTGAAATCCTAAAGGAATCTCGCATCCAAATTGTTGGCTATTGCCTGTCTTGATTTGCATTATTATCCTAAAACTCCATGGAGTCAAATACTCATCTAGTGGGTCCCTTTGCCAAACATACAGCTCCTCATATTGTGCCTTAAACATATACAAATTCTTTGTAATACTGCACTCTCAAGCCAAAAAGACCTGCTTCTCACTCTCTTGCTCACACCCTCCTTATCCAGCTTCCAGGGATAACCTCTTGTTCTCCCCCGATCTCCCACCAGTTTACAAAAAATCTTCAATATTAATCCTATAACAATCCCTTACCAACTATGCTCTTTCTCCTATCCACTAGACACTGCAAATTATATCTGTTCAACCTTTCTTCATATTCACCATTCCAGAAACCAGAACCACCTTAATCATTTGCCTCTGGACCTTTTCCAGTAGTTTATCCTTTTGAAAACCAGGTTAATCAAATATGTGCACAGTAATCCTTACATTGTTCTGTTACATAGAATAGCAATCACAACCAGACATTCAATAGAATATAGAAAATTCAGACAACATAGAATAGCACCTGACATGAATAGACAACATAGATTAGCATTGATGAATAGACAACATAGAATAGCACCTGACAACCATACAAGAGGAGAGAATTCACTTTGGTGAATTCTCTCCTCTTGTATGGTTGTCAGGTCTGGACTTTATTGAGGGAAGATGAGAGGAGACTCCTGTCTTTTGAAATGAAAACTTCAGAAGACTTTTGAGAATTCCTTATACCGCTCACGAAACCAATGAAGATGTCCGAAACTGATTGATTCAGTAGAAGGGAAAATATCCTGACAGTCATCAGAAGAAGAAAGATGAAATGGTTCAGACATTTGGAGAGGGCTAATTGCATTCCAAAACAAGCACTAGAAGGAATTGTTCTGGGATCAAGGGTTAGGGGCCGACCTCAATTAAAATGGACAGATAACATCAAAAAATGGACAAATTCCTTCCTTTCTCAACTGACATCAAGAACAAGAGACCGAGATGATTGGAGGAGGCTAACAAAGAATATCACCACCTACCAGCCATGAGTGACCATGGCTGGTAGGCGATAGGACCATTTAGGACTATGGGAGAGAAGAAAAAGAATCCTTACATGCCCTATCCAAGGCCTTATATGTTGGCACCAGAATTTCCTTACTTCTACAAGTCAGTGTATAATGTCTCAACTTTGCATTACCTGCAAACAACTGTGTGAGGGGTGGGGGCTGAAAAGTTCTGATAAACACCTAGAACAAAAATTATATTAAAGAACAGATATATCCACAAGAAAGAACATATCTTAAAACCCTTTAACCCCCATGTTTCATCAAATTGTAATAATTTGTTATTTTTTTCTTTTAGTATATATAAGAAGACATCACAGGTTTTGAAGAAATCTGAAGACAGGAGTGTGGGCTGTCATCAAGATTTTTGTGCTGCAAGAAAAGTTCACAAGTGAGATTCACCAAACTTTGTGTGAGACTTTAGAGGACTGTGCACCAGCATATCTAGCAGTTGCCAGATGGGTTGCCAAGTTTAAAACTGTGTATCATGAGACAACAGATGCCCACCAGGTCAGGAAGATCTTCCACAGGGAACAAACCTGAAAACATTGATGCAGTGCAGTGCATGCTATGATCCTTGATGATAGATAAATATCAGCCAAAAACATTGCAGTGACTTGGGGAATATCACCTTCATGTCCAGATGTTGATGAATAATGGGTCATTATTCATTAACATCTGGACATGAAGGTGGATAATGACCCCAGTGACGGTCTCCAAATGTTTGAATGCTGACCAAAAGAGAGTATTGTGTTGTCATTTCAAGATTTTGGGTCATTTTGAGCAATCAGGTGCAAATTTTTTGGCTCTTATCATGACTGTTGATGAAACATGGCTTCATCACAATTACCCAGAGACTAAACAACAGTCAGTGGAGTGGAGACACAAAAATGTTCTCCATGGCCAGAGAAGTTTATTCAACAACTCTGAAGGGAATTGAAGGAGGTACTGAAGGAAAAATGCCATGGGGAAACAGCACAGCCGTGTTACTTTTGCAGGACAACATGCCTGCTCACAATGCTCAAGAAACCCAACAAACAATACACAACTCAGACTTTCAATATCTGTCTCACCCACCCTATTCAACAGACCTGTCTCCATCTAACTATTTCCTATTCCCAAATTTAAAGAAACACTTGAAAAAAAAAAAAAATTACAGATGATGAAGTCATATCTGCAGCTAAGGACTGGTTTGTGCAACAAGGGAAAAATTTTTTTTCTCAGAGCATTGCAAATGATGCAGCAGCATTGTAACAAGTGTATAATACTTGTGAGAAATATGTAGAATAATGTGTAAGTTACGTGGTTCTACCTCAATTCCTTGCTTCCTTCCTTCCTTCCTTCATGGTGATTATCTCAACTTTTCATCCATTCAAATCTTCCTCAATATCATTAACATACAGGTTAAACAGCAATGGCCTTAAAACAGACCCCTAAGTCACACTGCTAGTGACTTTCCTCTTCTGGGATATACACAATACACAACTTGCTGACATCTGTCAGATAGCCAATCTCCAATCCAATGCACTATTCTAATAATCAACCCCATCTGCTCTAATTTGACACACTTATCATGCAGTAATCTTTCAAAAGTGATTGCAAAATCTAGGTATAATACTTGTCCATTTTAGACAAATTATGGACTCTACAACCATGTTATAAATAATAATTTTTAATTTTCTGACATTTCGACCTTCATATTAAGGTCATCATCTGGAGTATGCACACACACACACACACACACACACACACACATATATATATATATATATATATATATATATATACACAGAGACAAGCAATATTACATTTCACACAGTATGCTAAAGAGACAATGATTTGATCAACAGTTATTCTATTGGCCTTACCTTTAGTGAAAATAAAATGAAAATAAATAAATGAAATGAAATAAAATAACTACATCAAAGCTATATTCTATTTAAGACAACATCAGAGAAATATTCTTTCATATAGATAGTTTTATTTCGGTAAAAATGATGTCCTAATTTAACATGACAATTGTTATATTAGATTTAAATCCTGGATTATCTATGGTCCTATTTATAATTAACTCTTAGGGAGGAAATATGTGCCTTTCATATTCTTGGAATTTTTAGACCCTCATTATTGTTAAGATTAGGGTGGTTGATAAGAATCTCACAGGTCTCCTTAAAATTACATTCATGCCATGATTTTGTGTGATGTAAACAACAGGTGCTTTTATTTCATTTCATTTATTTATTTTAATTTTATTTTCACTTTTATACCATATTCATTGTACCTGTAATTTGCCCTATATAGGGGAAACAATTCCTATCAGAAGAAAGGCACATAAACAACACATTAAATAAAATAACTATGGTCAAGCTGGCCTTTCTATATAAAGTGTTCAGGGCATGATCGGAAAGGCCAGCTTGACCATAGTTATTATATTTAATGTGTTGTTTATGCTCTTTTCTTCTGATAGGAATTGTGCATCCTGTTTCCCCTATATAGGGTAAATTACAGGTGCAATGAGTACGGTATACTCCAGGGTGGGCCAGCAGAGGGAGTAAATCCCTGGATGAGTTGAGTAAATTCTTTAATTTTGCTGGGGGTTTAAAGGTGGCTTTAAGGTTGTATTTCTGTAGTATTCTGCTTATCTGATATCCCTTTAATGTATGGAATGGTTGCAGTTTTATTGTCTAGTTTATTTTTGTTTTTAAGTGAGGTCTTATACAGAATTTTGTTGATAGTATTTTTGCTGTAACCATTTTTTACTAAGTTATTATTGATTACTTTAAATTCAGCTTTTATTCTAATTTTATTTTCACTAGCGGTCAGGTCAGTAGAATAACCGTTGATCAAATCATTGTCTCTTTAGCATACTGTGTGTAATTTAGCTTGTGTCTGTATATATATATGTGTATACTCCAGATGATGATCTTAATATGAAGGTTGAAACGATGAGAAATTAAAAATTATTATTTATAACACGGTTGTAGAGTCCATAATTTATTTAAAATGAATGCTGATCACCGTGTAACACTAAAGGAAAGGATAATACTGTGTCCATCTCCCTCATCCAATGCAGCTGTCACCTTATTGTAATAAGTAAATTACTAAACATGATCTCCCTTTAGAAAATCCATGCTGTCCATCACAGTTAATGACACTTTTGTCAACCCAGTTCTGGATCCTGGTTCTCACCAGCCTCTCCAACACTTTAACCACAACATCTAACAGTTGGCCTATAATTTGATGCTTAAGTTCTATCATCTCCCTTGTGAAGCAGCACAATCTTGCCTTCCTTTCATCCACTCCTTTGGAACTTCACCTAATGTAAGACTCATATTAAACAAATGTGTCAAGATAGATGTCAACTACTTGGCACATTCCTTCCAAATATGCAGTGATATATCATCAAGTCCTGCAGCCTTATTAATACCTCTTCTTCACTCACAGTCAGTCCATCCTGCTCATCGTCTACTGCTCTCAAATTCTCCATGATGTCATATTCATAAGGATGTAAGATCTTTATGAACTGCTTATTAAATATCTGAATAATATCCTCCTCCTCAGCCTTATACCATTCCCCTTATAAAATGACCTTATACCATTTTCTCCAATCAATGTCATCCTACAAACATCATTCTTTATTATTTAAATCAAGGGGATATTAAATCCCACATTGTTTTAAAACCATGTTGTCCGGTATTGTACTATGTACTAGGGTCACTTGCATTAGCTCACGCTAGTGGTCGCCGATACTTTATAGTTTACTATATTCAGCAAGAAACTCTCTGATTCCAATCTTTGAGTTTCTTTTTCAGTTTTAAAACATTGTGGGATTTAATATCCCCTTAATTTAAATAATGTTTATATCGCCGAAATGAAGCTTATTAGCTCTTTATATTTAAGTATCATTCTTTATTATTTTTTCTTTCTTTTTTTTTTTTTTTTTTTTTTTTGCTGGATACATATAGAAAGAACTCCCCAGGTTTTTTTTTGCTTCATTAGTTAACCGCTGCTCACTTTTTCTGCCCTTACCAATTAAGTTGCCATCTTTGCCCGTTCTTTGTACTCCTCATGGAATCGACTATTACCATTCTCTTATATTACCTTCATAATGCCTTCTTTCTCTGTATTGTATTCTTAATTTCTTCATTCATCCATTTTACACCTTTTTAACCATCTATGATCCTTGGAATACATTTAGATATTGCTTCTACTATAGTTTTTGATTCTCACCGAAGCAGTATTGATCTCTTTCCACTCTACTCCTCATTTCTGTAGTATTCTGCAATAAAAGGTAAAAAAAAGTTTGCATGTGAAGTAAAGGTGATACCCTTTTTGCTACTTGTATAAGGTATAGTATCTTATATCATAAGGTATGTTATACCTTATATCATTTTTATATCTTTTTACCTTATATTATAAGGTAAAAAGGTATTTCACTCCACATCCACCTCATTATTTATTAACAACTGGATATTTCGCTTCAAATATTGGATTGTATTATCATATTCATCAGTTTCCTGATATGTACCCTTAAGAGATGTTCAGGCTACTAAGACAGCATGATCAATTTTATATTATTATTAATCTCCTATCAATAATTTCCTCCATATTGGTCTATTACTTGTTAGCATGCCAATATTATTGTATCTAACAATTCATTCTGCTAAGACACTTGTTACTGAATCAAAGCACCTAGACCTCAGTCTTCCTCTAATCCCTTCTCTAATTCTGCCATTGATGCCATCTCTTCATTCCTCTAATTTTTTTTCAGAACTATCATATCTGTGGTCTACAAGTGCTTTATTTCTAAATGAACTCTCAGATCAATAACTTAAAACTGGTTTGAACACTGTCTTGTATACTGCTAGTTTGATGTTTCAGTTATTTTGTTTTGTTTCTTATTCATATAAATATATTCAACTGGCTTCCTACCATACCAGCTTTGCTTATTCTGTTATGTATTATTATTATTACCCCAAGATCTCGTGGAGTGAAAGACTCATCTGGGAGGTCCTTTTATCACACACACAGCTCATCATACTGTGTGCCTTGAACACATTCAAACTCCTTGAAGACACCACACTCTCAGGCAAGGCATTCCAATCATTTACAACTCTGCACGAAAAAAACCTGCCACTCACACCCTCTTTATACAGTTTCAAGGGATGACCTCTGGTTCTCACCCGATTTCTCACCCGATCTTCCACTATTTTCTGTAGACCTTCTCCAGCATTGATCCTATAACAACCCCTTACCAACTTGGTCCACCAGACTCTACAAATTACATCTTTTCAATCTTTCCTCATACTCGACATTCCAGAGGTCAGAAACTACCTTAGGCAATCGCCTTTGGACCCTTTCCAACATCTCTTCATCCTTCTGAAAACCCGGTGACCAAATCTGGGCACAATAGTCCATGTGTGGCCTAATCAAAGCCTTATACAATGGAACTAGAATTTCCCTACTTCTACACGTCAGTGTCCTCCGCATCATTCCCAGAAGTCGTTGTGTTGTCTTCACAATTTTGGCGATGTGTCCCCTAAATTTTAGATCCTTATCCATTATCACCCCCAGATTTCTTATTTCCTCTACCTCCAACAATATATTCTCACCAAGCATAAATTCTGCATCCCATCTTTGTTTTACAAATTTTAAAACCTTACATTTTGCAACATTGAACTCACATCCCCATTTGCTTGCCCAATTACTCAATTTATTCACGTCTTCTTGCAAGGCCACAACATCTTCACTGCTCATCATGGTTCGTCCCAACTTTGCATCATCTGCAAACAACTGAATATCTCCATCCAAATCTTCGCCAATATCATTAATATACAAGTTAAATAGTAATGGCCATAAAACAGACCTCCGAGGCACTCCACTAGTGACTTTCCTTTTCCTGGATATCACACACCCCCATACACAACTTGTTGATACCTATCAGATAGCTAGTCTCCAATCCAAAGCACTAATCTAATATCCAACCCCATCTGCTCTAGTTTGACTGTCAACTTATCATGAGGTACTCCATCAAAAGCCTTTGCAAAATCCAAATATATTACTGTGTATCCTTCTCCTCTGTCTAAGGAAGCAGTCACTTTATTGTAATAAGTAAGTAGATTACTAAAACATGACCTCCCTTTAGCAAATCCATGCTGTCCATCAAAGATTATACCATTTGTGTCAACGCAACTCTGGAGTTGTTGGAGTTCTCACAAGCTTCTCCAACAACTTAACCACAACACCTGACACACAGATAGGCCTATAGTTTGATGCTTGAGTTTGATCACCTCCTTTATGAAGTGGCACAAACTTGCCCTCCTTCCACTCCTTAGGGACTTGACTGAGTGCAATACTCGTATTAAAAAAAATATGACCAGTGTCAACTCCCTGGCACATTCCTTCAGAATACGTGGTGATATATTATCAAGTCCCACAGCCTTATTAACATCTAGTTTACTCAACTCCCCATACACCTCTTGCTCACTTACAGTCTGTCTCTCCTCCCCATCATCATCTACTGCTCTCAATCTCTCCATGAAGTCACATTCACAAGATTGAAAGACCTTTATGAATGCTCATTAAGTATCTCCACCACACATTCTGCAACAGCTGTCTTTATATCATTTTCTCCTATCAATGTCATCCTTCCATAATCATTCTTTCTTTCTTTTGCTGGCTACATATCGAAAGAACTCCTTAGGATTCTTTTTGGCTTCATTAGCTAACTGCTGTTCATACCTCTCTTTAGCTACCCTCACCAACCAAGTCACCCTCCTTGCCTGGTCTTTGTAGACCTCATGGAATTGGTTATTTCCACTTCTCTTATGCTGCCTCCACAATGCCCTCTTTCTCTGTATCGCATGCTTAATCTCTTTATTCATCCATCTCACACCTACCTTATTTAACCTTCTCACTCTTGGAATACACTTAGACATTGCATCTACTAGATAGTTTTTGAAAATCCCCCAAGCTGCATTGATCTCTTTTCCAGCTAACTCCTCATTCCATGCTACTCCTGCTAGCTGTCTCCTGAGCTCTTCATAATCCCCCCCCCCCCTTGTAGTTCCACATATACCCTTTTCTCACAGAGGTCCTCACACTGCTGGCAACCACCTAGGTAATCACCTCATATGAGGTCACTCTCACCAATTGGTGGATGATTTGACACCTCATTTATAATTACATCCTCTGATGAGATGACCAAATCCAATACCCTCAATCCTCACGTGCCCTCTGTTACATACAGTCTGAGGTAGTTATCCCTCAAAAACTCAAGAAACTAATTTTCTTTACTTCCAGTTGCTATCTCATCATTCCAATCTATATTGTCATAATTAAAATTGCCCATAATGATCACCCCTTTTCTTATTTGCTTGACTAATTTGATTATACATTTCATTATCACTACCATCCACATTACCTGGTCTATAACAACAACATCCAACCAAGTATTTGATTCCATTCACCTCTATCTTACACCATACTGCCTCAAATTTTCTCTATTTCTCTCTTGCATCTCTACTTTGTATGAACATAACTCTTTCTCTATCATCAATAGCACTCCCCCCCCTCCCTTTTTACCCCTTCTATCCTCATGAAACACATCATACCCTTCCATCTCTATTCCTGTCAGGATGTCGTCCTCTTCCAACTATGTCTCACTTATTCCAACAATCTTTGAGTGAACAGACGCAATTAATGCAACCATTTGATCTGCCTTGTTTCTTATACTTCTAGCATTTGTATCCAAAGACAACAGCTCATTTCTGGATCTACAGCTAGTTCCACTGATGCCACTCACTCGATGTGATCTCTAGATGCTTGACTGGGGCCATTTCCCTTTCTGTTTATTTATTTTAAAACCCTTTTCAATTCCAACTGTTTCCTCTTGATCCCAGGTCATCCCATTTCTTTCCTGTCTACACATGCTCTCACCCCCTCTCGGAGCATCCACCTTTCTCACGCTGTGTACCCCTGTCCACCATGAGCCTCCCCGTTTCCCTGCTCCTCTTGCACACCCATTCTCTCATTTTCTATACTCATACCACTCACTTCCTCATTCATAACCACTACTTCAATCTCTCTTCTACTCTTCCACATCACTTCCCGCTTGATCTGATTCATTCTCTCTCACTCTACTCACTTCTCTACCTTCCAGCAGCAGCAGTCTCTCCAAGCGACTCACACCATGACCACTCAAATGCAGTCCATTGCTCTTATACAGTTCACTTCTTCCTTCAAAATCATTCCACACATTAGTAAACTGTACTCCTGTCTCCTCACACATTTCAGCCAGTATATCATTCACCTTGCTCACCATCTCATCTCACCACAGTCATACCTAGGTGACATGCTGACTGCACTTCCTGTCACACTATTCTCTTTTATCCTTCTAAGCAGCCTCCTGATATCCATTCTAACTTACTCTTTGTACTCTGTCAAATCATTCGTGCCGATTAAAACCATCAACTTTGCTCGTTCCCTCCTCATATCCAATGCCTCAATCACTCTACTCATTTTACTGCCTGGAAAAACATACCTTGTGCATCCTATCATTCAGCACATCTTTAATAATGGAGTTGCCAAGTATTTCTGAATTTAATTTGCCATCTTTACTGAAACTGTGCCTAAACAGTTATTAGAATATAAATTAGATAACAGCACCTCAGAATCTATTAGTTAACCTCTCCTACCCTTGGAACACTGCTCTCTCATATGCAATATGCAGATATAAATCAGTCAACTATCCCTATATCCAAACCACTAACCTGTACTTACCTATTCTCATCAGTTTCTCTATAATGTGATAGTTTCACTAGTTTCATGTGGTAGTTTCAGTTTCACTATCATATGGTATTCCATCAGAAGCCTTTGAAAAATCTGGAAGTGTGTGTGTATATGCATCTCTTCTGTTTGATGTGGTTGTCATGTTATTATAAAGTATCCTGATTATTGAAATAAGATCATCCACTACTTTTATATAATTCAGGAAGTTTATTCACTTGGTAACACATTAAATTAACCTTGCCAAGAAATTGTATTCTTGTTTAATCCTTTATCCAAGTGTGAGCAAAGAAAGTGTGCACGTGAAGTAAAGGTTACTTGTATAAAGTATGATATAAGGTATAATATCAAGTTTATACCTTATATCATAAGATAAATGATATAAGGTATAAACTTTATATCATGAGATAAATGATATAAGGTAAAAATCTTATATCACAGGATACTTTGCAGTGGAGGTTTTTGATTTTGTCCTGGAATGTTGCACATTGCCCTGCAAGTACAAATGCAGTTTCATTAGCTGCTTCATAAGCTGTTCAACTCTGTAATGGTCATTTAGTTTGTTATTGGTTCTTCAGCAGTGCCTCTTTGGTCGCCCCCCACCCCCATCTGTGCAGTCTTTATGTTATGTGGTATTTTCCTAATTACTTAGCTTTGGCCTTCATACAGTTTTATTCAACTTTAATTAACAGTAATTACTAATTATTGCTAAGCATTTATTTGAATTTGCATATTATATATAAGTTTATTGCAAATTTTTTCACTTAGTTGTACTATAAATTAAAGATGCCAAGAAATTATATTCTTGGTCTCATCCTTTATTGAAATGTAAGCAAACAAAGTTTGCACATGAAGTAACCTCACAACTGGGCTACTTGTATACAGGGTGGTTCAAAATTCCACATACAAACTTGGAGGGGAGGTAGAGAACATCAAAATCAACTATATTTATATAGGAAAGCATGACCGGAAACGGCACCAGAAGGTACTAACAGGGACACAAAGATACAGAAATAACACAGGCAGTAAGTAGTGTAAAAAACTTTATTAGGTGTAACTGAACAGTTCAATAGTAGTTGGATACATAATGCAGTAAACGAGGTGCATGTCTGCCATCTCAGCGTTCGTAAAATGACGCATGTTCTTCATACGATGTCGAAAGCTTGAATGAGGAAGTCCCATTTGCTCACCTGGAGCGCTGGTGAACAGCGCCACCTATCACTTTCGGGTGGTGTTTCCGGTCATGCTTTCCTATGTGAATATGGTTGATTTTGATGTTCTCTACCTGTCCTCAAAGTGTATATGTGGAACTTTGAACCACCCTGTATAGAGGTTAATGACTTCACATCATTTGCTTCAATATTCCATAATGCAAATCACATATCCTTATGTGCATGTATAATACTATTCATTATGGAAAGGGCCCAACCTAGACATATGGGATACTGAGCAATCGATGTGAAGTCAGTAGCCTCGATATACAAATAGCCCAGTCATGAAGTTACTTTACATGCAAATATATCCAAGTGTAAACAAGTTTACACTTGGATAAAGGATAAAATCAAGAAAATAATTTCTTGTTTTATCCATCTTTAATTTATATATATAAGTTTCATTTCTTATAAAAAAAGGCATTTTTGCTGTCATCAAAAGAGAAAGCTACTGTAAACACAACTATCTTTTTCATTATTGTTTATTTTTGTTTAGATATCAAAAATGATTAAAAAAAGTAAGCATAAAGACAAAGTTTGCAATCCTGCAAATCTAACTAATGGAAGTAAAACTGATATGCAAAACAGGAGTACTGCAAAAAGACAGAAGTGTAATGAAACTCTTTTAAAAGGTCAGCCTGTTATTGAAGAGAGCATGACTAATTCAGCTCTTCCCATTTGTTATTCTGCAGAAACGTGAGTATGGTTTATTTTATTTTATTTTATTTTATTTTTTGAATACTATGCTTAAAATATTTTCACTTTTTAAAGACAAATATTTCTCTCTGGTATAGCAAATCTTCATTTAAATTTTGCTATTGAGACCAAAATATAAATGAAGATTGTTTTCTAAACATAAAACATAAATTGTTTAGAAACATGATCTCAATACCAGAAATAAAATGAAGATTTACTAAACCACAGAAATTTTTCTATTCATCCAGAAGCTCATGGTGAATGCTAATGGTCTAAAATTAAAAAGGTAGAGAAATTACACAAAGCAGGGTTTTTCTCTCGGAAACTCGGGTTTTTTTATCCTGCATACAACAAATCGGCCCTTCAGAACACACGCAATTTACAGACAAAAAATAGTAGTTGTGGGCAGTAGATGCCATTGATACAGATGATTGTAGTGGTGGAGATAGGGAGTTGTACAGTGGGTGTCCTCCCCCGATGAGTCTATGGATTCCTTGGAGGTGTCATGAATAATAATAATAATTATTATTATGTAACACCTCCAGGGAGTCCAAAGATTCATCGAGGGAAAGTGTGCCAACAGCGTCCCCTTCCAACTACTAACCATGCTCAAACTTGCTTAACTTTTTGCGAGACATTAGTAGCAGAGGCTCTTACCAATTGACCAACCTTTGCTGCCGTTTTTATTATTATTATAATTTTATTTTATAATAATAATAATAATAAACAAAAGAAGTCCATCAACAGATTAACATTTCTTCTGCAGTGTAGGTACTGCTGTATTATATTACAATGAAATTTGTCAGACTTGACCATACATTCCATTCAGCCAAAGCAAACTGGATCTACAGGAAAACAGAATTTGTAGTTTTAAAAGAAAGGATTTCAGCCACTATATTAAAGCTTTCAAAAATTGATCACAATGTGTTTGTCATACACACACTGAACTAGCAACATTACTACTGGCCGAACTGTGAGACATTGTAGATAGACTTACATTAACAAAGATTTATCTGTTTTCAATAGAAATAAATGTAATTTAAATAAAAAAATTTAATTGGTTTCAGCCAGAAAAACAAAAGACATCTGACCACTTGAAAGTCAAAATTGATCTGTCTTCTAAAATTTTATCTTGCACTGAAAAGAATCTTTTAGCAAGGAGGTTTTAATTTTGAATTATCTCCAGAGAATATCCCAAAAGTGGATATTATAACAAACATTGAAAAGAGAATACATCATCTTCCAGGACACTGCAGACCTTATTTGTATTAAAACTTCAGCTATATTACTCAAAATTAATTACTACCTAGAAATATCCATAAATTAGAAATAAGAGTTCTCAAAGAATTATGACACAATAAGAACATTGGCATAGTTAAGCAGACAAAGGAAATATAATAGCGGTGGTGAACAAAGACAAATATATAAGATAAATGAATACCTTACTAGAAGATTGCAACACGTATGCAGCCTTAGGCTAGGATCCCACATGACACACACATAATAAAATTAATGACTTTATCAAAAAATCACTTAATTGGCCAGAAGAATAAAAAAAATCTCTAAAATCAAAACATTCTTTAGTCCAAAGAATTTATGCAGCACCAAAAATCCAGAAACGGGATATTAAGTTTTTTTTTGTTCTAGATGAGATAGATTTTTCCAACCTAAAACTTGGCAAAGTATCTGTCAAAGTTGGTAGCTCCACACCTAGGAAAGATGGAATCATATGTGAAGAATAGCTGACATTTTGTTGAAAGGGGACATCATCATCAAATTCCTGATATCTTCCCTCAGGGGGGGGGTGTGTGTGCAGGATAATTATGAGAGTACTAAAAGACACAATTAGTACTAAGCTTTTGCTTAATTTAAATTAAAGATATGAAGAAATTATATACGTGGTTTAATTTTTATCCAAGTGTAAGCAAACAAGGTTTGCAACCAAAGTATTTTCAGGACTGGGGCAACTCGTATAAGGAGGCTAAAACTTCATGTCACTTGCCTTTTTGCTATAATTTAACTTTTAGTACTATACGATAGTGCTAAAAGTTACAACATTACTAACTTCCAATCAACAATTTTCCTTCAAATTAATCTGTTATTAATTAATCAAGATCCCAATATTATCTGATCTTATATTTCTGTCTTCTAAGCCACTTTTTACTATATACATCTTAGTCTTCCTCTGAGTCTTTTCCCTGCCAACTTGGCAAAGATCACTTGTTTTGCTAATCTTTCCTCTCCCATTCTGTTTAAGTGACCATACCATCTGAGATTAGCTCTGTTAACGCATTCCTGGATGCTGACAATGTCAAGTTCTTTCCTAATATCCTCATTTTTTAATGATATTGCCATCTGTTCGTGCCCTAATCTTTCTCAGGACTCTCATATCTGCGGTCTCTAGTCTTTGGTCAAGTGTTTTACTTCTGACCCAGCTCTCAAATCCATAGGTTAAAAGTGGTTTGAACACTGTCTTCTTTACAGCTAATTTAATGTTCTGACTAATTTCTCTCTTATTCCATATGAATTTATTAAACTGATATCCTACCATACCAGCTTTGTTGATTCTGTTGTCTATTTCCATATTTAATTTAACATTTTCTCTAAAAATCGTACCTAAGTAACTGATGCTCCTAATCTTTCTCAGGACTCTCATATCTATGGTCTCTAGTCTTTGGTCAAGTGTTTTATTTCTAACCCAGCTTACAGATCCATAAGTTAAAATTGGTTTTTAAACAGAGACTTGTATTGCAGCTAATTTAGTGTTTTGACTAATTTCTTTCTTATTCCATGTAAATTTATTCAGCTGACTTCCTACCATACCAGCTTTACTAATTCTTTTGTCTGTTTCTATATTTAATTTACCATCAACAAATTCCTGACATGTACCCTCAAGGGGTGTACAGGATATTATGATAGTACTGCATGAATAACTTACATCATTACTAACTTCTTATGAACAATTTTCCTCCAAATCAATGTGTTATATGTCACAACTCCAACAGTATCAGATCTTATATTTCTGTCTTCTAAGGAACTTTTTACTCTGTCACTCCACCTATATCTTGGTCTTTTTCTTGCCAACCTAGCAGAAAACACTTGTGTTGCTAATCTTTGCTCTCCCATTCTGTTTAGGTCACCATATCATCTGAAATTAACTCTGCTAACACATTCCTGGTAGCTAACAATGTCGAGTTCTTTCCTAGTCCTCATTTTTATTATGGTATTGCCGTTGATGCCATCTTTTCACCTCTAATCTTTCTCAGGACTATCATATCTGTGGTCTCTAGTCTTTGAGCCATAAGTTAAAATTGGTTTGAACACTGTCTTGTATACAGCTAATTTAGTGTTTTGACTATTTTTCTCTCTTATTCCATATAAATTTATTCAATCGACTTCCTACCATACAATTTTGTTGATTCTGTTGTCTATTTTCATATGTAATTTATCATTTTCACTAAAAATCGTGCCTAAGTAGCTGAAATGTTTTATTTGTTCTATAGGTTCTCCATTGACAATGCAGATGATATTTTCAATGCTTCTGCCTATTTTCATTGTCTTTGTCTTGTTATTGCTGACCTTCATACCATATCTATTACAACAGTTATTCAGTTTAGTCAGGGAATCTTGCAGACTTGTAGCAGATTTATTTAGAAGTATAACATCATCTGCATAAAGCAGAGAGCTGACATTAACATCTCCAATTTTGATATCAGGTTTAACACAACTTTCCTTCACAACGTGATCCATATAGATAATGAATAACAGAGGGGATAATGTACATCCTTGCCCGACACCAGATTTAACATTAAACCATCTTCCTGTACTTCCTTCAATTCTAATTGCTGACTTACAACTCAAATAAAGACTATATATTGCTTGATATAATGCCCCACTGACACCATACAACTATAGCATTTTGAATAGCTTCTCTCTTGGCACCTTGTCATAAGCCTTTTGTAGGTCTACAAAACTTAAATACAGATCTTTATTATATTTCCATTATTTCTCAATTATTTGTCGTAAAGTGAAAATCTAATCCTGACAGCATCTATTTGGCCTGAATCCAGTTTGTTCTTCACCAAGCTTCTCTTCCACAATCCTTCTCAACCATTTCTCTAGTATACTTGCATAAATCTTACTAGGAGCACACAGTAGAAAAACACCTCTGTAATTCTCACATTCAGTTTTATTTCCTTTGCATATGGGTACTATGAGAGTTTTACTGCAATCATCTGGAATTTGTTCCTCTGTCTAGGCCTTCTGAACTATGCACTGCTGCCACTGCAAGACTTTTATACCTCCATACTTGAGCATTTCTGGTTGAATATCATATACTTCCACTGCCTTTCCACATTTCAGACTTTTGATGGCTTTTTCTACGTTTCCAAGGATGGATGTGTATTCTTAATTACATGCCTGTTAATTGTTTTTTAGCACTGTGCTGTTACTGCTTGTTTCATTTAGCAATTTTTCGAAGTAATTAGTCCAATACATCAAGGATATCTTTTTCTCCTGTTTTCATTTCACCTTTATCATCTCTTATTCTTTTTGCAGTACTTTTTCCTCCAGTTCTGAGCTTTTTCAACAACCTCCAGAATATTTTGCTACCGTCTTGATATTTTTATTTATTTTTATTTATTTATTTTCTATGTTCTTACCAAAGTCTTCCAATGCTTTTGTTTAGCTAGTTTTACACAGTATTTTGCTTTCTTACATTTGTCTCTGTATTCTCTAAGAGCATAAGCTGACTTATTCACCAGAAAATTTTGATATTCTTTCTTCATTTCCTTCACTGTCTCTTTAACTTTCTATGTCCACCATTGGGTTATGATTTTTCTATCCTTGCAGACAACCTCACCACATACATCTCTGGCTGAATCAGTCAATGTTTTCTTCAGGGCTTTCCACCGAATCTCCAAGGTTTGGTTCCTGTTATCAAATTCTTTCATTTTCTTTTCAATAATATTTCTGTATTTTAGTCTACAGTTTACATCTGAGAGCTGCTCAACTTTTATTCGCTTTAAAACTTTGTTAGATATTCTTCTTTTCAATATGAAATTCAATTTTATCCAGCTGAAGAGTAAATTGTGATCACTTCCAATTTCAAATCCTCTGTATACCTAGTGGCCTGCACCAGTGAGAAAATATCACTATCTGCAATAACATAGTCAATGAGACTTTTCTTATCCATTGCCTCTTCTTTACATGTGAATTTATGCACATTTTTATGTTGGAACATTATGTTAGTAATAACCAGTCTATGTTCTGAGCAGAAATCCAGCAGGTATTTGCCATTATTTTACCATCATTTAATTTACCTCTCTTCTTCTTCTTGGCTTTCTGAATTAAGCAATTGTTTGCCTGTAATGTTTTCAAGGAGTTTAAAAAGTCTTCTGCCCATCTCCTCCTGGGTCTTCCTCTTGATCGGTGTCTGTTTTGTTGATATTTCCAAGCAATATTTGGCCATCACGCCTCATTCATTCTTTCTGTGTGGTTTTTCCAGAAAATGGTTTTTCTTTGTATAGTCTGTGATGTCTTCTGTTTATGTTAATTATGGATAACTGTTTTCTTATTTCTTCCTTTCTTATCTTATCTATTCTTTTATAGGCAGAGAGGAGTCTTAGGAACTTCATTTCTGCAGCTTACACTTGTTTTTTATCTCGTTCTCCCAAGTCGACTGCCATATTTCAGAATTGGTTTGGCTGTTATTTTATATAGTTTTATTTGGGTTGTTCTAGATATCTGTTTACTGAAATGTCTATTCAAAGTTCCAATGATTGCTAGGAATTTTTGCTTTTTTTATATGCAATGTCTATTTCTCCATTGGGGCTTATGTAATTTCCTAGATATTTAAATTTGTTCCCTTGTTGTATTACTTTGTTGTAAATGACTAGTTTGCATCTTTTAATTTCTTTACCTTGAAATGCTATTGATTTCGTTTTATTTATTGAGATTTCATGTCATACTGTTCTATTGTTTTGTTCAATACGTGTAGAATTTTCTGTAATTGTTTTTCATTTTCAGCAAAAATAACTTGATCATCAGCATACAAAAGCTGAAATGTTTTACTTGTTCCATATTTCTATAATGCATAGCATTATACATGTCCATAAGGATATGTGCTTTGCATTATGGGATACTAAGGTAAGTGATGTGAAGTCATCAGCTTCTATATACGAGTTGCCTAGTGGTGAAGTTACTTCACGTGCAAATTTTGTTCGCTTATATTTGGATAAAGGATTAAACCAAGAATATAATTTCTTGGCAACTTTAATTTACTTGTTCTATAGGTTCACTATTCAGGATACAGTTGATGTTTTCAATTTTTTTACCTGTTTTCATTGTGTTTGTATTTTTATTGCCGATTTTCATACCAAATTTATTACACCAGTTATTTAATTTAGTCAGGGAATCTTGCAGACTTGTTCTAGATTTATTCAGAAGAAGTATAACATCATCTGCATAAAGTAAAGAACTAAGATTAACATCACCAATTTTAATATCATATTCAGTATACTTTTCTTCATAATGTGATCGATATAGGTAATGAATAACAGTGGAGGTAGTGTGCACCCTTATTGCACAGCTGATTTTACTTTAAACCATCTTCCTTTATTATCTACAATTCTAACTGCTGACCTACAGCTTAAACAGAGACTGTATTAAGCCATTTTAAGTAATTTTACTGATTGTCTGACTATTCTCTAAGATTATGATCATTATGGGTCAGAGACAATTATTATATTTATGAATTTAAGTTAATCCATTTATCAGAGGAGGGGGATGGTGAACTAAAAGGTTTAAGTTTTTCAGTAATTTTAGTAGATCATATTGTAACCTTTTTTGAGCAATTCTTTTAATGTTTTAACAGTAGAACAGTCTCTGATCAAAGCATTCATTTTCTGTTTATATTCACTTTTAAGAGAGACTTCACACCTGATTATGTTGGCATTTGTTGAAGTTGAATCTTATATTGTTAGCACTATCTAGGACAAAGCTGTGGACACCATGTTCTATGTGAAACATAATTCTTTCGCTTGGTTGAACAGTGGGAAGGAGTGATGACAAGAGGCCATCCCTGGAAGTTATGAAAGGAAATTGTGAGCAAGAAGGTGAGGAGTTTTTTCTTTGCATGGAGGGTGGTTGAACCATGGAATGCATTGCCTGATGGAGTGGTGAGAGCGAGAACGGTCAATGAGTTCAAGGAGTGGTATGATAGACTTTGTTTCTTAGGAAGGACCTCCCACAATGAGTCTTTTTACTTCATGGAGGCCTGAATAATAATAATAAGGTCTAAAATGAGTACTTTTTGAGACACCATAGCAAAGTTGTGTGGCACAATTTAAGGATATTGACAGCTACTTCATTTAACCATTTTAAAGAAAGGTTGATGACAACACAGAGAGGCTGAATTCATTATTGGGATCTTGAAATTAGAAAGAATGTTTTTGACAGACTTTTTTTAGAATCTCTTTATGTGCAGAAGCATTAGAAGTGTTCAAAGGAATGGACCAAAACTTCAGGTTGAGGATTATTGAAAGCTCTGTAATTAGTTAATTGGATTCATTATTTGCAAGGCATCAGAACTCATATAAGTAGTGTCAATCTGTTTTCATAATAAATCAAAGCTGGTGCCTTGTAGATGTAGAGTTTTTTAAATAACAAGATTTAATTTTAAACTTATTGCAATTTGGTAACACAGTTGTATTTCTACATCTTCTAAATAAGGCTAGATTTAATTGTTTGTATAGTTGAAGCTTTCATTTTAACTTATTGTTTTGCTTTCTATACTGTGCTCTGACTTGTGAATAATCAAAAATTGTATATTTAGTAAGTACTGGTTAGAAAAAGAAAGCTGGTTGAGCAACGGGAGGGAGTGATGACGGGAGGCCATTCTTGGAGGTTGCGAGGGGAGACTGTGAGCAAGAGGGTGAGGAGTGGTTTCTTTGCATGGAGGGTGGTTGAACTGTGGAGTGCATTGCCTGATGGAGTGGTGACAGCGGGAGCGGTCAGTGAGTTTAGGGAGTGGTGTGACGGACTTTGTGTTTCTTAGGGGGGGGGAGGACCTCCCCTTGATGAGTCTTGACAGACTTTATGTTCTTAGGAAGGACTTCCCACGATGAGTCTTTTGACTCCATGGAGGCCTGAATAATAATAAGGAAATTTCTGTGAAATTTTCTTTTTTAAACTTTTTTTCTTTTCCATTTCTAAAGAGATTGTCTCTGTTCTATAAAGAAGATTTTTACTCTGAGTGTTTAGTATTTACACAAGGGTTCAATTTAGTATTTACACAACGGTTTAACTCACAAAATCTTGTTTTAGTTTTATTAAATGTGTATATTTTTTGTATTTGGTCTTGAGTCAGTGATTTTCCAGATTCTAAAAGAAACAGTTAAAAGTCATTGCACCAATCAGAATTGAATCCTTGTGTAAATACTAAACATTCTGAGTATAAAAACAATTGTTATAGAGACAATTTCTTAACAAATTCATATAAGATGTTTATTAGTATGAAAACATCCCTAGGGATGAATTAAACAATAGTTAAATGCTTCTAGTGTTTTGTCTTTATCATGGAGACATTTTCAGAGATGTAATATAATTGTACCCTCTCCCCTCTATATATAATTGTACCCACAACTGACACACAGATTATGTAAAATTCTCAAACCTGATATCCTTTCCTAACTCATAGTAGATGCTTCTGATTCCCTCCATTGGCCATACTTTTTCTTAAATGAAAACTTCTACCCATCTCTTCTGTTGAAAATTTACTTCTGAGCAATTCTGTTATGGATAATTTTGACATTACCTCTCTGTCTTCGCCAGCTTCTTCTGAACACCTTAACACTTATATAAAAAAAAATACTCTCACTCTCCCTCACTCAGTCACCAAAGATCTGTATCATCTACACAGAGTACTTTTCTTGCCAAACAAAATTTATAAATAGATAAAGAGCAATGCTATGGGTTCTTCCCCCCTTATCCTTCCTGGCCAATTTCATTGGAGAATTTTGAAAAGCATGATCTTTATATGCCCCTTCCTTAAGTTTCATATCTGTTTAAGGTATAGTGATGGCATGTTCTCAATTTTGCCTCTTGGTCCAGTCATATTAAACACCTTTCTTCTCCACCTCAACACCCAGGAATCCATCTCTCTATTTAAAAAGATATTAACCATACAATAACCTCTCTACATACCCTTTAGTAATGCATTTTCTAAAGGCCAACTTTTCTTTTATAACATATAGGAAACCTACTCACATATATATTCACATATTGGCTAGCTATATCGGCTCTCCAAAAGACCATCTCCATCCTCTTACAGTTCCAGATGTATATAAAATTCCTTGTTCCTACAAGTTAGCCTGTTATGGTCTAACTGGAAGATGGGACAACATCTGTTGGGAGAACTTAAAAAAAAACATCCACAACTATGATGAAGCAATTGTTAGAGAAGGAGGATGATAATAGCTAATGAATCAATATGCAGGTTGTGCAGAAGGAAAGAGAAATATGTAGAGTTTGTGGACCTATGGCCTGAGTTTCATGGATGTAAAGATTTGTAGTGCTGATGGACTGCACTTAAATGGATTCTGAGTTAAATGTGTAGAGAGGGCTTTGTTCACTGAGATTGTGGAAGTGCAAAGTCAGGAAAAACTAAAGAAATTAGGACAGATGCAGATGAGTATGAGTGAAGGCACCTATGAAGCAAAGCAGTGTGAGAATGACCAACAAATGCAGAATCTGATTTCTCAAGCAAAAATATTGAAAGGGTAGTCAGTTCAGGAAGTTGAGATGGTTGGGGCCTAAAGCGATGCTGCAGTTTCTGTATGCTAATGCTAGAAGTATCAGGAAGAAGAGAGAGGAGTTTTGGTAGGGATAGATTGTGAAGGGTTTAGTATTTTCAGGGAGGATAGAACAGACAGGACAGGCAGTGGTGTACTGCTTGGTGATAACAGATGAATTGAAGCCAACAAGAGTAGGAGGCAATCTCAAAGGAACTGCAGATGATAGTTCTTTTTAGTCAACGTAGTGTGAGATTGAGGCTAATAGGACAAAATATAAAATTGGTTGTTGCTATAGGCCAGGGGGTGCCAGTGATGATATGGAAGATATGCATCAGCAGATTAGTATAATGAGTGCAAGTTAAGTAATTATATTATAATGGCAGGAAGGAAATGGAATTTATACATTTACTGTGAGATAATTATTTGAAACAGAATGTGATGGAGGGGACTCAGGGTAAAAGAGTATTGGATCTTGTTATAGGATCAGAAGACCTATCCTTAACTCAGGTGGCTATATTGCCTTGACTTAGGGAAACCGATCATGTGGTCTTGACTTGGAAGGTACAGAAATGTATAAATTCCAGTTGTGGAGTATATGCGAAACTACAAGGCAGGTGATTATGATACACTTTGGAGGCAGCTTGACGCAGTACCATGGCATAAAGATTTGCAAGGGAAATGTGTTCACAATGCATGGGGATAGTCAAGGGATATCTGGAGGAAGCAATATCACACTGTATACCCAAGGTATCAGGAGGCTAAATTGGATAGGAGTTAAATGGACGAGTACTATCACTAAGCATGAGCTGCAAACAAAGAAAATGTTGAAGGGTATTTAAAGAGAGAGCCAACCAGTTACAGTAGTGAACAAATTAATTTGAACAAACCGAATTTTTGTGAAGCTTTTGGTTTTTGTATCAGTTTCGTAACAGATAAGCTTAGGTGTTGAAAGTTATCATGACTTATTTTTCACAGTATTAACAATGCCAAATGAACTATTTTATAAAAAAGATGTTTATTAACTTGTTTAACTAGTGGTTAACTAGTAAGTATTCCTTTTTTGCCTACATTTTCCTTTTCTGTCAGGAGAAAAGGTATCTTTTCTTTTACCTTTTTTTTTTTATCTTTATGTCAGGAGAAAAGATACCTTTAAAATCACATTACCCAAACCAACACCACACTCATTGGCAATTTGTCTTTGAGTCATGGATGTGTGCTGAGAAAGAGTACATATTTTTGAATGCTTTCTTGGAGATGTATTCATTTTATAGCTACACAGAATGAATAAACACTATAAATGTCAACTTGTTTACACTATTAAAAACTCACAACATTATTAATAAGAATCGTAGAGACACTCAAAACAGTTAAAACATGCAGCACTCAACCAAAATAGTGAACTAAAATGAAAACTATTGTGAACCGAAACCAAAACTATAACTTATTTTTAAATGGTATTAATAACACCAAACGAACGATTTTATAAAAAAAAAGTTGTTCATTAACTTACTCATAATTTCACTGAATTTCAAATCAGCATCATCAGAGCACAACACAGCACGTACACGTGACAGTAAGTGAAACAATACAAATTGTAATGGACAAATTGTAAAAATCTAAGGTCCTAATTTGGCACCCTCTGATGTGAAACCAAAAAAAAAAATTGCAGCTATGTGGGAGTTGCTCTTAAGATAACACTCTCTGGTGAATAATCCAACCATATCTGTTCAGGTTAGGAGAATTCTTCATGGCCATTGCTGACTCAGAAAATAATCTTTCTGATCTCAAATCAGCGGCTGAGAAGACTTCACCTGCCCACCTTCAACAAGCTCCTAAACACCCAGCTAAAAAGATGTTCTGGAGTTGCTTTCATCATGACAGTATGATGAAAAGTTACCATACATACAAATCTATTGGAGAAAAGAGTGATCCCACAGATCTTCCAACAGGATTTTGCTCCATGCCACACTTCAAAAAAAAAAAGTAAAAGAGTTCTTCAAAAATTACATCATCCAATTGCTTCAGTGACCAGATAACTCTCCTAACATTAACTCAATAGAAAATTTGTGGGCCATAGTGAAAAAGAGACTTGGAAAATGAAATTGTGATACAAAGGATAACTTAATGGGGGTGCTTAAAGGTCAAAACTGTATAATTTGAGAGGAGACCTCCACATAGCCTTTAAAGGAATGCGGAGAACAGACCAGGGCTTCTGAACTAATACCCAATCTTCACCTTCTCGTGGTGCACCCTGTTAGGTATCTACCTGGATAATGAACGAACGAGGATGGTAATAACGATGGTACAACATGACAGAATTTCATGCCGGCTGGGGCGTCGCCCGATTAAACAAAGCCCCGTTGTTTTCACCAGGGAACCAGGGCAAACAGCGAGAAGTCTGCTACTGGAACAAATCTGAAAATACACCCCCAACTCAACATCACCAGAGTTAAAGATCGGTACTGTCAATATAAGAAGCCTGAATGGCAAAGAAATGGAGCCAGCTGAGGAATTAGATAAGTACTAGATTGACATAATAGGGGTGACTGAAACAAAAAAGACAAAAACTGGTGAGATCTTTCTGAGCAATAAATACAAAATGTTATATTCAGGCAATGACAATCAAGGAAAAGAAGGAGTAGCCATAGTATTCAACACTAAATACAAGGCTAACCTTCTTGAATGTCAGGTCTCAAGTAGATTGATGTGGGCGAATATCAGAATAGGGAACTGGAAAATGAGACTTATTTGAGCCTATGGGCCCCACAGAAGGTTCTACTAAGGTAGAAGTGGAGGAATTTTTTGAGGCTTTAGAGAAAGCAACTGACACAATGAAAAAAGTTGGTCCTTGTTTGGGAATACAAAAATATTTTGGGAAAATTTGGAGAAAAGAGCAAAACTAATAATAATGGTAAATACCTTTTAGACTGTAGTCTAAAATACACAAAGATTATTGAAGAAAAAATGAAGGACTTTAAGAACAGCAACCAAACCTTGGAGATTCAGTGGCAAGCCTTGAAGAAAATTCTGATTGATTTTGCCAGAGAGGCATGTGGTGAGGTTGTCTACAATGATAGAAAAATCAGAACTGCATGGTGGACACAGGAAGTCAAAGAGGCAGTGAAGGAAAAGAAGAAAGTATATCAAAAGTTCTTGTCAAATAAGTCAGCTTGTGCTCTTAGAGAATACAGACACAAATGTAAGAAAGGTAAATACTGTGTAAAACTAGCTAAACAAAAGTCATGGAAAGACTTTGGTAAGAACATTGAAAATAAATATCAAGAAGGTGGCAAGATATTCTGAAGGTTGTTGAAGAAGCTCACAAATGGAGGAAAGAGTGCTGTAAAAAGAATCAGATGATAAAGGTGACATGAAAACTGGAGAAAAAGATATCCTTGAAGTATTGAGTAATTACTTCAAAAGATTGCAAAATGAAACAAGCAGTGATAGCACAGCGGTAAAAAACACTCAACAGGCATACAGTCAGGAATATATATCCATACTTGAAGTAGAAAAAGCCATCAAAGACTTGAAATATGGAAAGGCAGCAAGAGTAGATTATATTTGACCAGAAATGCTGAAGTATGGAGGTATAAAAGTCTTACAGTGGCTGCACTGCATAGTTCAGAAGGCTTGGACAGAGGGATGAATTCCCGATGATTGGAGTAGAGCTCTTATAGTACCCATATATAAAAAGGGAAATAAAACTGAATGTGAGACTTACAGAGGTATTTCCCTACTGAGTGTTCCTGGTAAGATTTATACAAGTATACTTGAGAAACAGTTGAGAAGAATTGTGGAAGAAAAGCTTGGTGATAAGCTGGATTCAGGCCAAATAGAGGCTGTCAGGATCAGATCTTTACTTTACGACAAATAGTTGAGAAATCATGGGAATATAACAAAGATCTATTTAAGTTTTGTAGATCTGGAAAAGGCATATGACAAGATGCTGAGAGAGAAGCTATTCAGAATGCTACAGTTATATGGTGTCAATGGGACAATATATCAAACAATACTTAGTCTTTATTTGAGCTGTAAGTCAGCAGTTAGAATTGAAGGACATACAGGAAGATGGTTTAATGTTAAATCTGCTGTCAGATATGGATTCATTATCCCCTCTGTTACTCATTATCTATATGGATCACATTATGAAGGAAAGTGGTATTAAACCGGATATCAAAATTGGAGATGTTAATCTTTGCTTTATGCGGACAATGTTATACTTGTAAATAAATCCACTACAAGTCTGCAAGATTCCCTGACTAAATTGAATAACTGTTGTAATAACCAGACAAAGACAATGAAAATAGGCAGAATCATTGAAAATGTCAACTGCATTGTGAATGGAGAACCTCTGGAACAAGTAAAACATTTCAGTTACTTAGGCACGATTTTTAGTGAAAATGGTGAATTACATATGGAAATAGACAACAGAATAAATCAACAAAGCTGGTATGGTAGGATGTCAGTTGAATAAATTTATATGAAATAAGAGAGAAATTAGTCAAAACACTAAATTAGCTGTATACAAGACAGTGTTCAAACTAGTTTTAACTTATGGAACTGAGAGCTGGGTCAGAAGTAAAATACTTGACTAAAGACTAGAGACTGCAGATATGAGAGTTATGAGAAAGATTAGGGGCATGAACAGATGGTATCAATGGCAATATCATATTAAAAATGAGGATATTAGGAAAGAACTTGACATTGTCTGCATCCAGGAATGCATTAGCAGAGCTAATCTCAGGTGGTATGGTCACTTAAACAGAATGGGAGAGGAAAGATTAGCTAAACAAGTGTTCTCTGAAAACGACCCAGAGGAAGAGACCAAGATATAGATGGATTGATACGGTAAAAAGTGCCTTAGACGATAGGAATATAAGATTGGTAATGTTAGGGTCTTGATAAGTAACAGACTGATTTGAAGGAAAATTGTATATATGAAGTTAGTAATGATGTAAATTTTTCATGTAGTATCATCATATCCTGTACACCCCTTGAGGGTACATGGCAGGAATTTGATGATGATAACTTAATATAATCCATTATAAAAGTATGGTTTGAGATGCAGAAATAATTAAAATGTGTTCTGTTTTGGTATAGTCCATGCCTAAATGAATTAATGAAGTTATTAGGCACAGAGGAACACATAAATTATTAGGTAAAGTTGGAGTTTAATTTTTGTACTTATTTTCTCATGAAATTAAAATTTTTCTTTAAAATTGAATGTTTGGATTAATTTGTTTGCTACTGTAACTCATGAACTTTACAAGGTTCAGGAAAGAAATGTAACTAGATAATAAGGAAGACAAAATCAGATTATGAGAAGAAATTAGCTGAACAGGCAAAAGGAAATCCCAGAGTCTTTTCGCTGTGTTGCAAGTAGGAATAAGAATGACTATGAAAGGATAACTATGACGAGTGCAGATGGTAGAGTGGTGACTGAGGTATACAAAATTGTTGAAATACTGAGTGATCATTTTGCAAGGGTATATGATCCAAGTGAAGATATTGTTATGACAGAATTGACAGGGACTGATGTGAGAACAAAGGTTGAAGAATTGGAGGTACTGTATACATACTTAGGAAGTAGTCACAGAATCTGAATACAAATACTGCTATTGGATTGGATGGGATATTGGCTTGCATTTTACGAGAAGGTGTAGGGAAACTTGTGATGTGTTTTACTAGGTGTCTGTTTAATTTTAGTCTCAGCTCTGGCAAAAGTTCCAACAGAATGGAAGGAGGGCAAAATAATTCCTTTGCATAAAGGAGAATCTTAGTCTGTGGTTACAAATTATAGACCTATCAGTATTTCAGTTGTGATGTAAAAATACTAGAAAAGTTGGTCAAAAAGAGAATTCAGGAATTGGTGAATAAGAATATGATGCTCTTTGAAGGGCAGCATGGCTCTGTGAAAGGTCGGTCATGCTTCAGTAAGCTGCTAACTTTTTATAATAGAGTGACAACTGAATTTGATAAAGGGAATGGCTACACAATGATACTGCTGGATTTTGCAAGGGTATTTGACAAGACACCAATATGGAACTCTGTTATGCAAACCTCAACAAATGGGGATGGATATGAAACTGGTGATATGGATAAAAGGATGGTTGATGTGCAGATACCAAAAAAGTAATATATGGAGGAGCAGAATCCAGGAGAAAAATCAGGTGATTAGTAGTGTACTGTAGGGGTCTGTGTTTGATGACTGCTGTTTAATTTGTACATAAATGATCAAAGGAAATGATTTGAAGGGAGATATTCAGTTGTTTGCTGATGATGCAAAGTTGGCTAGAGTAATAATTAATCAAGGTGATGTATAGTGCTTGCAGGATGATTTAAATAGGCTGAGACAGTATGGTAATAACATAATGGATGTCAATTTAATGAGGAAAAGTTATGCATTTTGGGATACAAAGATTACAAGCTCTTGTATCACATCGAGGGAACTCTACTCCAGGAAATTCAAGCCAGGAATTTGGAGATAGTAGTAGTAGTAGATGGAGTGTTGAAGTTTAGCTCACAGGATTACTTGGTTATTGACGAACATACTAACAAGCAGAGATCGGGGAGTTATCATTCCTCTTTGTAAAGCCTTGCCCATCTAGATTACTGTGTTCAAGTTGTTCACCTGGTTTTTTATCCAGAGGCTCCCTATTGAGGATAGTTTGAGGATTTGTGGATTGCAAAAGTTAGTTGATATGCAAAAAAGGGGAAGGGATATGATAGAAACATTTAAGCTGCTTAAAGGCTTTTATAGGATTCATGCAGAGGAAATGTTTCAGAACTTGGCTAAAAGGTGCAGAACAAGATGTCACTCCTGGAAGATGGGTAAGAGTGTGGTAAGCAAGGGCATGAGGATTCAAGAAGTATGATAGATGCTGTGTTGATAGTTGTCTCTCTGACGATGAGTCTTAGGACTCCATGGAGGTGTCTGTGCAATAATACTAATAATAACTACAGCTATGGATGGTGAAGTATAGCAAACTGTGCATTGGATACTATCCACAGAATCAAATGGGGGAACAAAAAAATCACTGTGGTTTCATTTGAGCAAGTTTACATGTGAAAGGCACTTTTTAAGAATCTTTTTAAGCTTTTCTACAGTTTTGAGCCTCTCCAAGATATGGGAATCTAATTCTTAAGCATCCTGTGTTGCAACCATTGTTTCCTATCAGTGCTTGTACAGGGCTTTACTTCTAGCTAAGATTACAGTTTAATCCTATTAAGTTTCACTTTTCTTTGCATCACTTGTGTGTTTGTTACAATTTATATTATATTCCTGAAGATGTTTCTGGATAGGGACAAAATACTGGAAGCATTAAGCTATTGCTTAATTATTCATTTATTCAAAAGACAAACTGTCACCTCTTATCTTTAGCTGGTGTTTACCAGATTCCTAGCAAATGCACTTTGACATACTTTGAGCAGACAGGTTGTTCTGTGGAAGAAAGAATTAATGAACATCGGTATTACATTGAATATGTGAAACCTGAAAAGTTTGGTTTGAAACAGCATAGTATTGACACTAAACACAGTATTCTGTGGGATGGTCAACTTCTTATCCACACATGTTTAACTGCAACACATGCTCTGTTTTGCTTTGCCTGAATTTTTTGAATTATAATAATTTTGAATTATTATAATAATCTTTGAATTATAATAAGAAGAATTATATGAATGATATTCTTATTTATTTATATAGGATGTTTCAGAATTTGAAATCTGGAGGATAAATAAGTACAGTCATCCCTCGACTTACGTCCGGGTTCCGTTCCATCCAGCAGGACGTAAGTCAAATTGGACGTAAGTCGATACATTAAATCAACAGAGTTATAGGGGTTAGGGACTTAACAGTAATAAGTATACTGTCATTTTAATTTTTTAAACCTTATTATAAAACTGTACTGTGTGTTACCGCTACTATAAAACAGGAGAATAATCACCCAGATCTTCCTCCACAATCACATCTTTATTACCTTCCCTGTGTGAACGATAAGGCTGTAGTTCTTCAGGTGTAACCTTTGTTTTTTTTTATGAAAATGTCCGATGTGCTTTGCTTATTCCTCTTCTTCTTTTCATCATAAATTTGTCCATAGCAAGCAAACGCATCATGTACTTTCGTTTCTATTATTAAGTAGCATTCATGTCTTGAGCCATTTTGAGAACATCACTAACTGCAAAGAACATTTCTGCAAGATCTCTCACTGTAAATTGTTTAATTACCTCTCCTGTTTCTCTTTTCCCTCTTCCTTTTCTCGTTTTTACTTTCTTCTGCAACACTTGTTCCTCCAGTTCGACCAATTCTTCGTTGGTCAACTCTTCAGGGAAACTTTCTATGAGTTGAATTATGTCGTCATCATTTACTTTGAGATTCAGATTGTTTGCTAGGCCCACTATTACAAACTTCCAAAATCATGCACAAACCTTTTTTAATGTCTTTTTCCATATGCCACCCATATGCCATTGAGAGGTCACTTCGTCCCAAGCCACAGCAATATTTTCAATAGCATGATAAATATTTAATATTTTCCAGAATTGCATGAGAGTCTGGTAATTTCCATCAGTAGCAGAAATGGCTTGTGAAAAAAGTTCTCCTTAGATAATAAGCCTTAAACACTGCAAGAACTCCCTGATTCATTGGTTGGTTCAGTGAAGTAGTGTTTGGTGGGAGAAACATGACCTTGAACTTGGTGAAGATCACCGGTATAAGATGGATGACCTGGAGCATTATCTAGAATTAATAAAATTTTAAATTCTACATTTTCTTTCACACAATAGCACACAAATTTTTATTTCGCTCTCATAACAGTTGACTAAGGCATCCTCAAACAATTTGAGTCATCCACGACTTCTTATTGTTCCAATAATGAACTGAGACTATGCTTCCTAATGTTTTTGAAGATTCGTGGATTCTCGCTCTGCCATATCACAAATGGTTTCAGTTTATATCCAGCCACATACCCGTAACAGAATCGTAACAAAGGCATTAAGAGTTTTGAAACTAGGTATAGATTTTAGCTTTTTTGTGGATGAATGTCCGCCCGAACATTTTTTTCCGAAACAAGGACGTCTCATCCATATTAAATGTTTGCAGTGGCAAATAATTTTCCTCCATAATAATTTTATCCAATTTTTTCACAAACTCCTTGGCAGCCTTCTCAGCACTTGCAGATTCCCATACATTTTCACATTATGCAGTGCAAAACGCTGCTTGAATCTCATGAACCAAATGGAAGAAGTGCTGAATTCGTAGTCATGATCGGGTTTTGCTTTTTCCTTCATCATGTTGAAGAGATTTAGTGTCTTAGCGGTTATGGTCACAGTACTAAGGGGGTATGCGCTTTTGGTTCAAGTTCTCTATCCATGATGCAAGTAGCTTTTCCATATCACCGATAGGACCTTGTCGTTGCTTCATCACTGTCATCGATTTAATGGGAGCAGATCCTTTCACAGACTCTACGATTTTATCCTTATTTTTCAAAATGGTCATCACTGTAGAATGAGACCATCCGAAGTCATGTGCAATCACATTGACGGGCTTACCGGCTTTATGTTGCTTTATAACTTGCAACTTCGTTTCAAGATCAATTGCTCACTTCTTTTTCTGTGATTCTTCACTAGGTTTTTTGATTGTGTGTGTAGGGGCCATGTTGCACAAAACATCATGAAATATTTAGCGCTAAATACACAAATAACCTATTATAATTACAGCTATTTTGCCTGCTTCAGTTTAGGAGTACCCCTGTTTAAATGTCATTGGCTATTTACTCATGGATTCTTAGGGCATTATGAGTGTAGATGTATTAAAAAGTATATGTAGCCTAAGGAATAGAAAATTGCACATACCTTTTTCTGGGTGTTGTGGCTTTTCCTCAGTCTGCGATGTCGAAAACTGCAGAGTGTGTGTGGGAGGGGGGGGGGTAGGCAGCTTGGTAGAATAAGTTAGAAAAACCCGGGTTTTTCTAACTTATTCTACCAAGCTGCCTACCCCCCCCCTCCCACACACACTCTGCAGTTTTCGACATCGCAGACTGAGGAAAAGCCACAACACCCAGAAAAAGGTATGTGCAATTTTCTATTCCTTAGGCTACATATACTTTTTAATACATCTACACTCATAATGCCCTAAGAATCCATGAGTAAATAGCCAATGACATTTAAACAGGGGTACTCCTAAACTGAAGCAGGCAAAATAGCTGTAATTATAATAGTTTATAAAGAGGAGTAACATGGGAGTTTTCCCAGAAATAATATACAAATAACCTATTTCTCAAATGCAAAATCAACAGAGGAACTGTTGAAGACACGTGCTGACTGCCAAGGGAGGTTGCCGCTGAAAGCGCTGTTGCCACAGTGCATGCTTTACCTTACGCTCGCTTGCATCTTGTTCGAAAGTATAGCCGAAAATGTTATTTATTCCCTTATTATGGGATCACGGATGTATCTTCGAAAGGTCGTAACTCGAACGGATGTAAGTCGAGGGATGACTGTACTCATAAATATTAAGTCTCCTAATGAATGATGGGAGTTTTTAACTGACAGTTCTGTCAGTTAAAACCTAATCTGTTACCTTCATATAACTTACCAATTGTATTCCCTGAAGATGCCGATAGCAAAAATCGGTGAAACATGTAGGACGATAAATTAAAATCCACTTGACTAACATTCAGAAAAAGTGTTTTAGTTCTTATACAAGTAGTCAAGGAAGAAAATCACTATTTTATGTAAAGTGTTTTTTGCATTGTAAATATCAGGTCTATCTACACAAACTTTTTCTTTGTTGTTTCATTTAATTCTACTAGTTTCACAAACTAGTAGAATTAAATGAAAGCAGACTTTTAATCCTGAAGCAGACCACAAGTCTGCTTCAGGATTAAATTCACACACACAAAAAAGAGACAAAAATTTCTCATTTACCAAGTGATTTTTACATTACTCAATAGAATAGAGCAGAAATTTAAAATATAAAATTTAAACATGCCAAGAAATTATATTCTTGTTGAATCCTTTATCCAAGTGTAAGCAAACAAAGCAAAGTATAAACTTTGTTTGCTACTCGAAAGGATTAGCAAGAATATAATTTTTCTTGGCATCTTGAATTTAATTTATAATGAAGTGAAAAAAAAAAAACTTTCTGCAACCATAAAATTTTATTTTCATATATCCTCTCAGAAGAGAAATTTTAAAATTACACATTCAGTTTATTTTCATATTTACAAGGCTTGTTGAGAGAGGAGTATGTTATTATTATATAATTGTCAATATACTATAATTTATATTACCTCTTCATTTACTTTGAAGTCATTCTTTTAGTAGTTAAGTTTTATTAGGTTTAATGTTAGCATGTATGCCCTTTTGTGAATAATTAATTAATATCATGGTGCTTTTACAAAATTATTCCTTTCTGAATGAGAAATATTTGGAATCTCTGCATTGAAGTATTGCTGTTTTTCACGATACTAGTCAATGCGAAGCATCAGTTAGTAGCACTGTTATTTTTACATTCTTTTTTAATTTTCTTTGATATATTATTTAGAAGTTTGATAATTTTTGATATACCAAGGAATCCTAAAAGGAGTATCCTCTTTTTATTATACTTTCATATATTTTTAGCTTATTAATTTCCTTTATGATACATTGCTTAGAATTATGATAATTTTTGAACCAAGAAACCTAACAGCTCCCTGCCAACTGTTCTTAAGTAGTAAGTGTATTATTAATGTCATTATTGTTTCTTTAATTATTTTTCATTGTTTATTAATAATCTTCTATAGGCCACAAAATAAAATGATGCTTCGAGTAAAACAAAATGTTGATATTCAGAATGGTAAAGCTGAAAATTCTGTAAATGAAATTACAAAACGGACTTCCAGCCGTAGGACTGTGAAAAGAAAGTCTTTTGATGAAGAAAATAATTCTACATCAAAAAACCAGCGTAGTTGTGAAAAAGCAGGATGCGATTCTACCATTCCTATATGCTTTGCTAATTCAGCTGAGAGGTAAGTTTTGTTATTTTATTTGTGGAAGCAAATTCAAATATATGAAAGTTTTTTTTGTTGTATAAATAGGTCAGTATTAAGTAATTTTTTTATAAACAGTATATAAGTCAGAAAATGATTTGATATAGTATTCTTTATATATACTGATATTTTCAAATTATTTCATTTTGTTTTCGTGAATAATATTTGTGCATTTGAGTCTACAGCTCACTTCTGAAAGCTGCTCAACTTTGATTCTTTTTAAAACTTTTTTATACACTTTTCATTTTAGTATGATACTCAATTTTATCCTACTCAAAACTAAATGGTGATCACTTTCTGTTTCAAATCCTCTATCCTCTTGTGTTCTGAACCAGTGTGTGAAGCTGTTGCTATCAACATTAACATAGCCAGTGAAACTTTTATTTCTCATATCTTTTCTCCATGTGAATTTATGCACATTTTTAATGTTAGAACATGGAACATGGTATTGTTAACAACTAGTTCATGTCCTGAAAACTAGCAAGTGGTTACCTTATTAATAGCCTGCTCTTTTCTCCAAAATTTTCCAAAATATATGCTTAGGAATTGTAAATAATCTCACATAATTGTTTTACTTATTATGTTTGTTTTTTATAGTATTATATATACTGAGTGAAAATTTCATAAATAAGTAATATGTTTTCATTATAACATAAAGTAATTAAAATACACACACACACACACACATTTGCATTTAGTAATGCAGTTGTATGCATTAATATTGCTAGACTGTCGTGTTTATGCAGTGGATAGATGCATGTAAGCAGTCAATTTGCTCTATATGTTATAACCATTAGGGATTTACATAGAAATAATGTTGCATGTATATTATTGTATGTTTGTTTATAGTAGTGTTCCCATGCCATATGATATTACAATATGCATGCACTGTAGTTATGGCAATATGTTGTCACTAGAGTTTTGCTTTGAATCTCAGTAATGGACATGCTCATTAGTATTGAGTTTTTTAGAACAGCTGTCGCTGGATAACAGAAATGCTAGCAAGTAAGGAGAATTGGAGAGGAGGAATCAACTACATTACCTAGTTAAGTTTTTGTTGATCTCAGAAAAAAAAAAAAAAATATATATATATATATATATATATATATATATCTTTATCTACTCTCCAAGGAGGAACTGTGAAGTTAATAGCAGAAGGACAGTATAATGTATCAAGCCTTCAAATATACTGAAAATCTTGTGCTTAATGAAAAGCAAGTGATATATGTTCCATGGAGGAAGATGGAATCTGCAGTAAAGTTCTTTTTATTGGAACTGCTCAATTAAACATGTTTCTGTTGTCTGAGCAATTATTCTTCATGCCTGCTTCAGCAAAATGAAGGAAAGATGCTTTAAAGAAACTTGCTTACTAGAGAGAAACAAGTAGGTATAATAATCAAGTGAGATCCTTAACTTCTTTTATTATGATTAAAGAATTTGAAAAGATAAGTTTAAATGAATGAGTAAAAATACTGAATAAAATAAAATAAAGAAGGATAAAGAAGTGACTGATGGAATAATTGTTGCATAAAATGTTTCTATATAGTCAAGAGAAACTACAGAACTTTTAACTGAATGCTGTTCATTTTTCATGCTGTCTGATGTTATCCTTCAGAATTGAATTTATTTAGCTGAGAGAGTTGCAGGGTGAGAGAATTTTCTTTGAGCTCATAGTATGAAATTCTGGAATGACCGTATAGCTGTCTTTAATGTTTTGAAAAATTTCTTCACTGCTTCCTTAGTAGAGCCTTTTGTGAGACTATAGGCAAAAATAAGTCTCATTGTTTAATTTCCCATTCTGATATTTGCTCACATTACATTACTCTACTTTATAGTGACCAGATTATCCAAGGACCAATGCTGAACATGTTCCACTGGTTGCGTAACTTTTGTTTCCTGCTTTGCAGGTTTGCCTTCCCTCCAGGCATATATTCTAAAATTGCTGTATTTCTTCTTATCCCAACAGAAACATAATCATACCTTTTCAATAAAATATTCTGCTCTTATTCTTGTTATTATTACTAATTAATAATATTGTTACTGCTAACTATCGAGAAATTTTTATTTAAATTCTCAATAAAGGATGAAAAATTAAATATCCCCAAAAAACTTATTTATTTTATTTATATAATGAATAGATATTTATTAAACGCAACTTTTATTTAAATTCTTAATAATATATGCAAAAGTAAATATCACACAAAACTTATTTATCTTATTCTTGTAGACAGGCTTATACGTTGGTTATGCATTACTAAATCACTAAAGGAATTGAACAACGTAGATACAAATATAAATTAAATTATACATTAATAAATATTTCCGATATTTCGGCAATGTCACGTTGCCATCTTCAAAAGGAACTTACAAAAAAGGCACATGCACGTAGGCACTACAAAACAGTAACTGAGAATGAAGTGATGAAGCTATTGTTCTCCTAAAAGTCCTGATAGAAAATCTTACACTCCAACATACTGACATAATGGTCAGCTTTGACGTCCTTATTCACAAATGTCCCACTGAAGGAAACTTAAGAGCTCATCCAAGCTAAATTTTCTCCCAGTATCTCAGTCCTATTTCTGTTCACAATGAACTCAGGCTATTTCATTTGTCAGGGAAAGTTCTACAAACAAATAGAGGGGACAGCCATGGGTTCACCACTCTCCTCACCCTTGGCCAATTTCTTTATGGAGACCTTTGAAGAAAAAGCCCTAGCCTCTGCCCCACAAAAACCAACCATATGGCTTCGCTATGTTGATGATGTGTTCGCTATTTGGCCACATGGTTCTGAAACACTTCTCTCCTTCTTAACACACTTAAACAACCAACACCCCAGAATCAAATTCACTCTAGAAAAAGAGGAAAACAACAGCCTCCCTTTCCTAGACACACTAGTCACCCGCCAGCCTGATGGAACCTTGGTTTTCTCAGTTTATAGAAAACCCACACATACAGGCAGGTACATTCACCAACAATTTCCCCCCTCCCAACAATATGGAGTGGTGAAAACATTATACAACAGGGCTAAACTAATCTGTTCTAATGACATGGCCCTAAACACTGAACTAAATCACATCCTCAAAAAAAAATCCAAAAAATATTAAAACATACAACCCACAACCCCCCCCCCCTCCACAACAAGGATTACTCTAAATCCATCACCATTCCCTACATCCAAGGCACCTCGGGAAAAAATTGCCAAAATCTTAAAAAAACATGACTTGACCTCCTTTACAGACCATACAGAAAATTGGCATCCCTTATCCGCTCTACCAAAGACCAACCACTTCCTCTAAACCTGCCTGGTGTATACCAGGTCCCTTGCAGCTGTAAACTGTCTTACTTTGTCCAAACAGGCAGGACAGCGAATATCAGGATTTCTAAACACAAGGACTACATCCGTTTTCATAAGTACAGCCATTCTGGTCTTGCAGACCATGCTCTGGATACACACCACAAAATACGGTGGAACAAAGCTACAGTAATACACCGTAGCAAATACAAATTCGAAAGACTATTTATGGAATCAGCCTCAGCCCTAAGAAACTCTCCAACCCTCAACAAATTTGGTTGTATCCGACTGCCCCAAATTTGGGAAGCTTACATCAGCAGATCTTCAGCCCAATGGCCAAGAACACCTACTTAGCCCGCTAGAGGGCACCATCAGGACTTTTAGGAGAACAATAGCTTCATCACTTCATTCTCAGTTACTGTTTTGTAGTGCCTATGTGCATGTGCCTTTTTTGTAAGTTACTTTTGAAGATGGCAACGTGACATTGCCGAAATATTGGAAATATTTATTAAAGTATAATTTAATTTATATTCGTATCTACTTTATTTATCATATACAATGAATATCTATTAAAACTCTCCAAATGAACAATTTAAACATATTTTTTGGAAGAATGAATTCTTTTTAATAATTCATCATCCTGTGATATTTCACTCATAAAATTTTCACAGGAATCAACCATATTATATTTCAAAATAAGAATGGGCTTTATTGTCTCAAGTTTTAATTGTGTTTTCTCTGCAGTCCATAATTTATTCACAACTGAAAATACCCTTTCTGTAACAGCATTTGTCCCAGGTAAGCAAAGGGCAAATTCCACTGTTTTTTTTATATTACTATAAGACACTTTTTGTTTCTCAAAAAACGCAAATATCTCAACCCATCTATCTCCTGTAGGAGTTTTTTTTCTCCTTCCATTCTTCAATTTTTGAATCAATTATATACTTCTTTAAACAAGAAACATCATCAAAAAGGTTATTTTCATATATTCCGTGATTTTTTCCAAAATTAGAATCTATATACTCCAACAATGCCTCAAGATCATGCCATGATATCCTACTTTTAAGGTTCACCCATTTAAATGTCTTAATTTCCAGGAACTGGGATGACCACATATCCAAATATTCCAAACAGTTACTGTAAAACGTTTTAACATGAGAAATAAACAATTTTTTTATGCTTCCCTCATTTTCTAAAATTCTTAAATCTCTTCTTGTGCCAATAGGAATGTCGTTTGATTCGAGACATTCTCTGTATTTTGCTTTTAACATATCAAGTTCCTCTGAGACTTCCGTTATTGTACAATCATTTCCTTCAATGTTTCTGACTACTGCCTCAAACACTGATGCCTGACTATGAAGAAATGTTAACCACAACTGAGAGGTATTATCATTGAAAAAGAGTTCAATTATTCTTGGACACTTATCAAGGGATAAGAAATATGACTTCAATTGGACTGTATAATTTCAGAATCCTCTCAATCACAGGCATTAAAGCTAGCCACTAGTTTTACTGTAGCCTAGTATTTTGTGATATTCAACTTCTGCTTTTCACAGAGTTCTTTCAAAGATTCTACTCTGACAGTGTAAATGTAAAAATGGCTATAAATTTTTGTTATAATAGACTCTATGTCTAGTGGTAAAAGATCAGCAGCAGTTTGAATGGCATTGTGAACTATATGAGCTGCACAACCTACTCCAATAATATATTGCTCAAAACTTCTGCTCAATATAGTGTTTATATTAAAGGGTATTATATTAATACCCTTTCTAGCTACACCACCAAAATTGGTATTTGCATTATCAGCACAATATGCAACAACCTTCTTAGATAAATTGTTTTTTTCATGAACAGTTAAGCTAGAATTGCTGATAAGTTCTGCAGTTTCCCCAAGTGGGGACACAAAATCAATAATCTTATTCTTCACAACACTTTTTGAATCAAAATAACGAATGATAGTAGGGAAAAGTTTTACATCTTTATGATTTGATGCATCAGAAAACACAGATTATTATTATTATTTGACACCTCCAGGGAGTCCAAAGACTCATCGAGGGAGTGTGCCAACAGCATCGAACGATTGTCCCCTTCCAACTACTAACTGCACTCAAACTTACTTAACTGAGCCATTAGTAGCAGAGGCTCTACCAATCGACCAATTTTTTTAATTCCTTACCAAGCTCTTTCAGTGCATGTGGTGATAATACATTCTTGACGATAGCTTCTGCTTCTGTTCTTGCACATGTGAATTTGCTGTCGAATAATTTGCAGATCAATTTGGATGTACAGTCCATACTCTAAATGTTTGATTGTGATATATGGTATGGAAAGAAAACAGCCTCTGCAATCGCTAATTCTTCTCTTTCTTTCATCCCGAATTCAGTTTGACAGAGAAAATTGGTCATCTTTACAGATGAAGAAGCTGCCTGTAGAGTTTTCTTATGCTTATCAGAAGCTAAATGCCTTGTGATATCGCGCTTTCCTCCAGAGGTCACAGAAAATTTTCCCAAACAGATTGTACATTAAACATATTCCTCCTGTTCATACTCCTTAATTACTATTATTACTATTATTACGGGCAACTCCAGGGAGTCATTAGACTCATCGAGGGAGGCCCCAAATCATATTCATCACAACTATTTGACATTCATACAGTATCTATCATACCTCGCCTTAAACTCATTCACTGTCACAGCATCCACCACAGACTCAGGGAGCGCATTCCACTCATTCACTACTCTAAAAGTAAAGAACCCAGCTCTAACACCTTTACTAACCACACTTTTGCCCAGTTTCCATGGATGTCCCCTAGTCCTCCCACAACCAGCCCTGTTCTCAAAAATATCTTCTGAATTAATTTTATAGAAACCCTTCAGTAATTTGAATGTCTCAATCATATCTCCCCTTCTCTGCCTATCAACCAATTTTTGCAACCCACAAATCCTCAACCTGTTCTCATACGGTTCATTCCACAGACCTGCTATCATCTTGGTCACTCGCCTCTGGATCCTCTCCACCTCCTCCACATCAAGAAGAAACCTAGGTGACCAAATCTGAGCACAGTAGTCTAGATGGGGTCTTATCAAGGCTCGATACAGAGGAACAATAACCTGCTTGTCTCTGCTTGTCAACGTATTCTTCAGCAACCAAGTGATTTGATGAGCTGTTTTGGTCACTTTTGCAATGTGTCCCCTAAATTTCAATTCCTTATCTACCAACACTCCCAAATCTCGTGCCTCATCAATTTCCTGGAGCACGGTTCCACCAATGCAGCAAACTGCCGCCAATCTTTTCACCCCAAAATGCATAACCTTACATTTTGCCACATTAAACTGACATCCATTCTCCTTAGCCCAGACCTCCAATCTATCCAAATCATCCTGCAAAATTTTGACGTCATCTGCATTCACTATTGCCCTACCCAACTTCGCATCATCCGCAAACAAATGAACTGTTCCTCTCAGATCATTTTCTATATCATTTATGAACAAATTAAACAGCAGTGGTCCAAGAACAGATCCTTGTGGCACACCACTAGTCACAGGCCGTCTTGTGGACTCTACTCCCGAGTAAACCACTCTCTGATATCTCTCCATCAACCACCCTCCTATCCATCTCACCAACCCTATGTCCATTCCCATATGCTGCAATTTACTGATTAGAATTCCATGTGGAATCCTGTCAAAGGCCTTGGCAAGGTCCAGTAGAATCACCGTAAACCCATTACCCTTATCCATTTCAGCCGTCACTGTGTTATAATACGTGAGCAAGTTACTGAGGCATGACCTACCCTTCACAAAACCATGCTGTCCCCGATACAGTATCCCATTTTCTTCTATCCAATCTTGTATTTTCCTCTTGACTATTTTCTCTAAGACCTTGACAATGATTCCTGATATGCTAATCGGTCGGTAATTTACAACAGCAGTCTTGGAACCACCTTTATGCAGTGGAACTATTTTCCCCTCTTTCCACCCGCTCGGGACTAACCCAGATCCATTAATAAATGGATACTCTTTTTTCAAATTATCTGTCAGTTTACAATCCCTTCATTTTCTTTTTACTGACATGGTTTAAACTGATTATTAAAAAATAATTAAATATTTTAAAATAATTATAAACTTTCCAATTTTTAAACATATAAAAAAAGATATAGCAAAGTATCACTAATGCGAATATCTGGGATCTATGATATCAAAAACAACAATTGTAATGCTATGTCTATAGGTAAAACTTTGATTTCGAAACATACAACAAAATATCATGCTTTAAATTACCATTACTATAACTATGGTCAATATATCGTTTCATGGTTTCCTTTGCTCCACAATCGATTTCGTGTCGACATAAGTGAAGTGCTGAAAGACCTCAAACTAACAATAACTTAATTACCTTTATTATTAAAAAAAGGGAAAATACAACTTTTGCTGTCATACGTAATTGTTTATTTTATGAATGAAATTTAAAAGCAACAGATATATCTAAACTTTGTTTTATGATAATAATAATAATAATAATAATAATGTTTATTATGGGCATTATACCGGTTACAATTTGTTGCAGATGGTTGTGAATTGCACAGTAAAAATAGGTAATAGTTTTACAAAACAGAATACAAATTACATGCATTAAACATACACTATGTAAATTATTAGTAGTAAAAACAAAACATAAAACGTTGGTATTACATAAATTTAGATTACATTGATTGATGATAATTTTGTCTAACTTTAAAAGTTTGACATATAATCAAAAAATAATTTTATATGAAAAAGTTCCTCAGAATAAACAACTAATGTATGTTCATAGTTTACTCTTTCTGTTAAGGTGAATAAAATATTTCAAATGCTGTATCGTTTTGCTGCACAGGACCGGTAAATGCCGTACAATACAGCATAATGCTGTACGTCTGGTCACATAACTCTACTTGATATTTTCTGCTATTCAAGAAGATTATCCTCATATTTAGTGTTGGATAATACAGTTACTCCTTTTCCCCGATCATTACTACCTGAACATGACATCTTGTATTTGTTGCTTTGTAACCATGTTTTTATCTTCTTTGTTTCATTAACACAAATTATATGAATCTGGTTGTTATCCAATACTTCTACTAGTTTCTTTTCTGTTGATCATTTTTATGTTGATGGTGTCAGTCTTGAACTCTGCTTGTGTTGAGTGGTATATTGATGTTGAGTAGCTACCATTTTACGTTTGTCCGTGTTCTCTGATGAATATGTTCGCAAAAGTCATATTTAACTGGGCACCTTCCCAGCCCACATGAAATTCCTTCATGTTTTATGTTATTTTGGTTTAAGCCAATAAGAATACAGTTTGGTAGGCTAAATCTCAAATTGTGAGCCCATCCTTGTTCAGTATCTAAGTAGATATCCCCTAATAGAGTGCACTACAAGTTGAGGATTGGGTGTTAAGTTTGAATCTCCAGTCAGTTCTCCACATTTGTTATTTGGATCAAAAATTATCATGTTCTTTATCACATTTTCACTTTAGTAATTTTTCTTAACGTTCCAGGTTGCTTGAATGTATCATTCCTGAAACATTCAGTAAGGAAATTATTCTGTAATTCTCATATTCACTTTATTTTCCTATTTATAAATTTATGTGATGTGAACTATATTTTAATCATTTGCAATTGCCTTTGTAACCAAGTATTCTGGAGTATGCAGTGTAGGTATTAAAAAATTCCTTACCACTAATCATCGGCATCAAATTTTTACTTTGTACGCTCTATTATTACTAATTCTTATCAACAATTTTTCTCCAAATTAATCTGTTATTTACAAACATCTTTAAGTGAAAAGCTGATTCTAACAATTCCTGTTTTCCTGAATCCAGCTTTTCTTCACCAAGTTTCTCTTTCACTATTTTGCTTAGTCTCTTCTCAACATAAGCTTGCATAAGCCTTACTTGGAACACTCATTAGGAAAGATCCTTTGTAATTCTCACATTGTTTTTATTGTTTTCAGAGCTCTGCTTCAGTCATCTGGAGTTTAACTATGTGACCAGTCTTTCTGAATTATTGAGTGTTGCCACAGTAAACAGTTATACCTTCATATTTGAACATTTCTGGGCAGGTATCATCTACTCCAGTTGTTTTTTGTTTTCCTCATTTCAGTTTCATGTGTATTCTTGATTATCTTCTTTCACTGTCCTTTAATAGTCTTTCAAATATCTTCCAGATGTATTAAATATATTCTTCTAGAATATCTTTAGTTTCAGTTCATGTCACATTTGTCATCCCAGATTCCTTTTACTGTTCTCTTTCCTCAATTTGTTATCCGTTTCAAAGCTCCAGGACATTTTGCCACCTTCTATAATTCTATGTTCTGTACTCCTATCAAATTTTTCCCATGACCTATCTTTAGCTACTTTTACATGCAATATTGCTTTCTTACATTTTTCTCTGTACTTTCTTTTCCAAACTGTTTCTTTAACTTCTTGAGTTAAAGAAACAGTTATTCATTATTTCTATGATCACATAATAAATAAAGTAACACTGTACCTAGTATAAAAATTGGATATTTTTAACTGTGTTCTTTACTTCATTCTGTAATAAATTTGGTATGAAAGTCACAAATAAAAAAAACAATATACTAAAATAAGCAAGAACATGGATAACATCAACTGTATTCTCAATGGAGAATGTATAGTACATTGCTAGCCTGGTTAACTGAGTGGTTAGTGTGTTCGCTCTCTTACCAACAGTCTGTGTGTTCAAATCCCACCAAGGATATGACTGTTTGTAATTGTCTTTAAGTGGGAGATGAATTTCATCGCCCAGTGTAAGACCATTGCTCCACTTATTGGAGGCCTGAAGTGGCTTCAAAATGTTCTATGCTTGGTCTCTTGAGTAGGGTTTCCAGTCCAGTTGAAAAAGAAAAAAAAAGAATAAAAAATACAAAAAAAAAAAATTAACAAAAAAAAAAAATAGAAAAATCCATAGCAACACTTTTGTGGATGGGAACCACATAATCAAAAATTTCATGCTGAAATCAAATGACAAGCACAACAGTTAGCAGAACATATGAAGTAGACCATTTTGCAACTTCTTATGCGGGTTGAAATTTATGTGTCGGATTCCCCTCCTCTTCTCCTGACCTTTCATAATAGATTGTCATGTCAAACAAATATGAAAAAAATAAGCATGTAATGCAGAAATATTAAATAGTAAACAAAAATGATAAACATCCTGTATTAAATACATAAAAGATCCTCAAGGGCTCACTTTAGTGAGTACGGGCATGGCAAACCCGAGGTACCTGATGCTGGACCATGCCTTACTTCATGTAATATATATCTGTTATATTATTCTGTAGACTGGTCCCTCCTCTTCTTTCTTTGCTTCTTCCTCCTCTCCTTGCTCCTTCCCCCGATGCTATTAGAGTATTCGAGGGCTAGGGATGAGTCTTTCCTATCTTGCTAAGTCATTTCGTCTTATGCAGCCACCGAAGGAGGCAAGCTAGCCTCAATAGGTGCCGGTCCCAAGCCCGGATAAATGCGAGGGTTGATGTCAGGAAGGCATCCGGTCGGAAAACTTCAGTGCCAACTCAAACTATGATTATGAGTCAAAGAGAAAATGATATAAGGGCTAGGGCGTACCCCTTAAGTGACGCGCAGCCACATCGCCCTACAGCTGCGAGAAGTGGACGAGGGCTATCAAGGGCGGGTGCGGTTAAAGAAGCAAGCCCAGCAGGTGGAGAAGATGTTGCGAGTGGGAACTCTGAATGTTGGAAGCATGACTGGAAGGGGAAGAGAGGTGGCAGACATGATGAAGAAGAGGAAGTTGGACATTTGATGTGTGCAGGAGACAAGGTGGAAAGAGGCAAAGTAACTGGGAGATGGATATAAATTGTTCTACTCTGGAGCGAATAACGAGGGAAGAAATGGTGTAGGAATTGTGGTGTGTTGCAGAACGAAGGGTGAAGTACTGGACATGGGTAAAAGGAATGACAGGATCATGCGAATGAAATTGGGTCTTGGAGAAGAGCGGGTGGTCGTATTATGTATATATGCCCCGCAAGTTGGTTGTACAGCAGAGGAAAAAGATGAGTTCTGGAACGTGTTAGATGAAGAAATGAGGGAATTGGAAGAAAATGAGATGGTGATTGTCGGAGGAGACTTGAACGGGCACATAGGAAGACAGAATAGGGACTGTGAAAGGGTGCATGGTGGCCACGGAGTGGGAATGATGAACCAGGAAGGAGAGAGGGTTGTGGACTTTGCTGTAGCGTTTGATCTGGCAATTGTGAACTCTTTTTTCTTCAAGAGGGAAGAACATTTGATAACATTTAGAAGTGGTAACAACAGCTCACAAATTGACTACATTTTGACTAGAAGAAAACATCTTAAGGTTGTGACAAATTGTAAAGTAATTCCAACAGATCAAGTAGCACAACAACACCGACTGCTGTGCGCAGACTTTAAAATAAGATCGAAGATAAGAACTTCTGGTTGCCATGGGATGAAGACAATTAAGTGGTTTCGCTTAAAAGAGGAGAGTGTGAGGAATCGTTTTAGGGAGAGAGTGTTAGAGAGGATTTCGGATGGACTGGATAGTGTACAGGATTGGTGGAAACATAATTCAAAAGTAATCCTGAGCTATGCAATCGAAGTGCTTGGTGAGACATCTGGAAAGTTTAGAGAGCAGAAGGAGGGTTGGTGGTGGAATAATGATGTACAAGTGGCAGTGACAGCTAAGAGGAAGGCAAAGCAGAAGTGGGATGAGTCAAGAGTGGAAGTGGACAGAGAGGTGTACAAAGAGAGAAAGCAAGAAGCCAAGAGAGTTGTGGCACAGGCGAAGGCCATGGCATATCAAGATCTGTATGATCAATTAGAAACAAAGGAAGGACAGAGAAAAATTTACCAACTAGCGAAATGTAGAAATAAAGCAGCAAAGGACATCTTACATGTGAGGCAGATCAAAGATGCTGAAGGAAGAGTATTATGGAGGGATGTGGACATAAGAAACAGATGGAAAATATACTTTGAGGGACTTTTGAATGAGGAAAATGCAAGGACTCACAGAGGAGATGGGCAGCCTTTTGAGGGGATGGTGCAGAACATCAGTAGAATGGAAGTGACGGAGGCCATGAAGAGGATGAGGAATGGAAAAGTGGTGGGCCCCGACAGAATTCCAGTGGAGGCATGGAAGGCACTGGGGGAAGAGGGAATTGACCTGCTGTGGGTCCTGTTCATGAAAGTTTGCCAACAGGAAAATATACCCGAAGAATGGAGGGAGAGTACTCTTGTTCCCATCTACAAGGGTAAAGGGGATGCACAAGACTAAAAATTACAGAGGAATAAAGTTGATGTCCCACACAATGAAGATCCTAGAAAGGGTTCTTGATGGTAGATTGAGGAAGGAGGTGGAGATTGCAAAGGAACAATTTGGCTTCATGCCTGGTAGATCAACAACAGATGCTATCTTTGGGTTACGACAGATGATGGAAAAATATCGAGAGAAACAAAGGGAACTACATCTGGTATTTATTGATCTTGAGAAAGCATACGATAGAGTGCCAAGGCAAGAAGTCTGGAGGTGTCTGAGGGAGAAGAAGGTGCCGGAGAAATATGTCAGGTTGGTGCGGGAAATGTACAGAAATGTGAAGACAAGTGTTCGGACCTGTTTGGGAAGTCTGGAAACTGTTACTTGAACTGTTACTTGAAAACAGAAAGTTTTCAAGTAACAGTTGGCTTGCATCAAGAGTCAGCATTAAGTCCGTTTCTGTTTAATATTGTGATGGAGGTGGTAACAGAGGAGGTGAGAGAAGATGCACCTTGGACAATGTTGTATGCAGATGACATCTTGCTGTGTGTAGATTCAAGAGAAGAAGCGGAAACTAAAGTGGAAAGATGGAGAAAAGTACTGGAAGAGAGAGGTATGAGACTGAGCAGAAGTAAGACAGAGTATATGTGTTGCGCAGTGGGCGGTGGCCAGGAGACAGATCTGGAGCTGGAAGGAAATGTCATCAGGAAGGAGAGACTTTAGATACTTAGGTTCAACAGTGGAAGAAGATGGAGGAGCTGAGAAGGAAGTGGGATGCAGGATACAAGTTGGTTGGAGGAACTGGAGGGAGATGGCTGGAGTGTTATGCGATAAGAGGGTGCCGATCAATCTGAAAGGCAAAATTTATAGGACAGTAGTGAGGCCAGCTATAACATATGCCAAAGAAACTGTGGCCCTGAGGAAAAATAACATCAGCAGGATGGAAGTAGCAGAGATGAGAATGCTTATGTGGATGTGCGGTGTGACCAGAAAGGATCATCTGAGAAATGACTGTCAGGGGAACAGTGAAAGTTACAAACTTAGGAGCGAAAATACAGGAGGCAAGGTTGAGATGGTTTGGTCATGTGATGAGGAGGGATGACGAATATGTGGGAAGAAGGGTGATGCCGATGGATGTGCAAGGAAGGCGGAAGTGTGGGCGGCCAAAGAAGAGATGGAGGGAGCTGGTAGAAGAGGACTTGAAGATGAAGAACTTGGATGTGGTGACAGCCCAAGACAGGAAGGTGTGGAGGAGACTCATTACAAACAGTGACCCCGCTTAAGTGGGAGAAGCTGCAGAAGAAGAAGAAGAAGATTAAATACATAAAAGATGCATATTTTACACCATATCCAGTTGGACAAATTTTAAAAACTTTAGTGCTGGCAACACAATATATTAGCAGGAAATCGTTACTGCAAATTATCTTTTAACCAGTGGCTTTCAATAATCGAAATTCATTCTATGGATAAAGGAAGCAAATCCAGAATAATCAACTAAAAATTAGAGTCCAAAATGTTCCACCAGCATTAAAATTACATTTAATTTAAAAAAATGGTACATATTATAATGAAGGTTTATTTTCTTGATCCTGAGAATTAGTAATAATATTTTTGGTTTACAGATCAAGTGTTGATCAATTTTATGAACTTAACCAACTAGTTTTGCCAAACTTTAACTGTTGGCGTCTTCAGGGCACTTACATATAGGCTGAAACAATCTCACAATTATGTGTAATTATAAAACTGACAAGAATAACTGTAAAAACTTGACTAGAATAATTACAAATAAAATAGTATCGAACGTGTGTGAAACACATATCGCGTGTACAAGATTAGCTAGCTGTTGCTAAGGAACTTTCTGTAGTTGGTATTAAAGTTCATTTCTTTTGTTTTTAAAAATTTGATTAGGTTTTCCATATCTCTGGGAGTATTAGGCCTTGATTTCTGTTAAGGTTGACAGTAAAACAGGCGACTGTGGCTGATTCTTGAATGGTAATCTTCCTCTAAGTAAGGAGAACAACTTTTGCCCCACTCGATGACATGGTTAGTTGTAGAGAAATGAGACGATAGGCCAGAAATGTCCTGTCTGTTGTTTTTGACATAGCCAATGTGCTCTTTTTGCCTGATTTCAAGGCTTCTCGAAGTCTGTCCGATGTAACTAGAGCCACACGAGCATGGGATATTATAAACTCCTGCATATTTATAGAAAGGGTGGTTGTCTTTTGGAGATCTTAGTAGTTTATGAATAAATTCTATTGGTTTAAATGTTACTCTTATTTTGTGTTGTTTTAGGAAGCTGGTGAGCTTGTAGGAGATATCACTTACAAACGGAATTGCAATAGTTTTTATATATTGAATATCTTGTTCTTTTTGTGGTGGTTCAGAGAAAAGGACTTTATTGACTAAGTCTTCTTAGATAGCCGTTCAAGTACAGATTGTTGGAAATTAATGTTAACTCATCTTGAAGGGTCTCGTTGTCTGTTGTGATGCGAATCGCTCTCTTCTTTAACATGTGTACAATGCTGAGTTTATGTGAGATGTGGTGAGAGGAGCTGAAATGTAGGTAGCAACCTGTATTGGTCGGTTTTCTGTACACTGATAGATTTATACTGCCATCAATTTGTTTTTTGATTAAGATGTCTAAAAACGGTAGTTGTTTTTCTCTTTCAAGTTCCAGAGCAAATTTAATAGAATGATGGAAGAAGTTGATCTTTTTGAGAAAATCATATAGGTCATCTTATATCTGAACCAAATTCTCCTACAAGCTCGCCAGCCTCCTCTCGCCATACCAATCATTGTGAACAACAGTATTTAGGAAAAACACCAAAAAAACATGAAAAGAAGTACACCATATACTTATTTGGTAATTATTTGCATGGTAAGAGACATGCAGGATCTGGGATGATGCAGCATGTGGAGCTGAGCACTGACTTGCACATACTATTTGCATGTAAGTGCTATTCATATTGTGTATCTCAGGAATTTCTTAATAAGTAGAAATTTACGTCTCGAATTTATGTATCTTCGGGGTCTGTTTGTGCATTCATGGGATTCACTCATAGATTTATTGTAATAATAAAGTTCTGCATGTTTTGCTGTTAATTGCTTCACTAAGAAGATAAATGTACCAGAGAATATACCAAAAAAATGTACGCCACTTTTGAAATGTAACATTAATAATAACATAGATTATTCATTTGAGGCTCTAGTTCCTGTTTCAGGTCCCATGCAATCATCTTAGATTGCATGGGACCTGAAGCATTGAGGCAAAAGAACAATCAAGTTCATGATGATGTTTGTAGAAAATGTGTTCAGTGGGATTACTTTTATCTTTCCTTTTATATATAACATCGCCCAGTGTTCTTATCTTTAAACTTCCTCCACTCTGTCTGACGTAAACTTGGCCACAAGTAATCTTGTAGTGTTTTTTAAAAGAAAGGGTTTCTTTTGGCAAATGTAAAAAATTGTGTAGAATGTGAACAGGTATAAAAGTACTGTATATGTCGGTGTATAAGACGACTCTCAAATACTACAGAAAACCCTTCGAAATCACGGGTCATCTTATACGGCGAGCATAAAAAGGAAAGCTTAATTTCTTAGATTAACATTTAGGTAGTTAATCATTATATAAGAAAATAGGTAGTATTTAAAACCAAATCAGATTAATTTTTAGTTACATAAATTTATTTAAAATATTACAATAGATGTAAGTCTTAAAAAACAAATAATAATTATTAACCCCAATTTTCATGTTAATTTTCTTCATCATCTGTTGAAAATAGTTCCTCAGATTCATTGTTTAAATCAGGGTTTCTCAAACTTTTTCTACGATGGAACACTTCACAAATTCTGAAATGTTCATGGAACACCTTGGTTATTTTATAATGTATTAATTAATAATTAATTGGTAATTTAGCTTATTCTATTGTTAATTAATAATTGATAATTATTTATAATTGATAATTATTGGTTGATTATTAATTAATAATTAATTAAACCATCATTAAATTAATTTGTGCTGATTTTCATTGACATATCCCATTCTGATCACCAAAAATTTATAATATTATTATAAGTACTTACGAGTGAATGTAGACTTTTTCTCCTGTGTGCTGGTTTTGTAGGTTAGGTAAATATAAATAAAATAAATGAGTAAATCTAAGCATTAAGAAAAAACAATCATTATTGTCAAATGTTAATTAGTAAAAACAAAACACATAAAAATAGTAAAACGTATATTGCAAATTAAGTTCTTAATGACTCCGATGTTTTTGTGTCTTTGAATTACAAATTCTTTTGATATCAAGCACAATATTAGAAAGTTGAATTCGCATATTTGGTGTAGCATCAAATCTGTTCCTGGACTTTGATTTGCTTGCAGCATAATATGAAAATCCTGCCTCGCATAAATATGTCGTTGTAAAAGGAAGTAAAACAAAAATAGCTAGTTTTGACACGCTTTTCCAGAAATCATTTATTGGCAGTTCCTTGTATTTTTGTTTTATATCAGAGTCACTAATTAAGTCAATTAGATTTTCATAGTCACTTGTGCTGAAGCCTGCCAGCTTAGTGTCACTGTAAATGGATTCAGAACCCAGGAATTGTCCTCACTGGATTTTGGAAAATATTGCAAAAGGGCTGATTGCAAGTCATTCAAATGTTCTAAAATTACATTAGATACTTCTTCATTTACTTTAGAATTTATTTCAGTCAAAAATTCATGCAAGGTGGGAAAACAATCAAAATTATTCTGTTCAACTGGAGAAATCCAGAATTGCAACTTCCTATCAAAAGATGCAATTTTATCTTTTGTATTAAAAATTGTAATATTCTTTCCTTGTAATGATAAGTTAATTTCATTGCACTTTGTAAAAATATCTGCCAGATACGCAAGACTCATCAACCATGAAGAATTTCTTAATAATTCAATAAAATTTTCTCCTAAATTATGTGACATCAAGAAGACCATTAACTCACTACGAAGTTCAAAAAGCCCCGCTAATGCATTTCCTCTGGATAGCCATCTCACTTCAGTATGTAATAAAAGTGTGTTATGTGCACTACCCGTTTCATCGCACAAAATTTTAAATAATCTGGATTGAATTGGTCGAGATTTTACATAGTTGATCATTATTTCAGCTTCATCCAAAATAGTTTTTAAATATGTATGAATGCTTTTTGTTACTAGTGCTTGTCTATGCAAAACACAATGACATTTGGTGGCTCTTGCAGGATACGTATTACAACTTCCTTCATCTTTCCTACCATTGCTTGAGCACCATCTGTACAAATATTAATACAGTTGAATATATCTTCTCCGGTAGTTTTTTCTTGTAGATATTCGCACATGAGTAAATCTTCTTCAATACTTTTATCAAATATTTAATGAACAAACACTAGTAATACAGTGAGTCCTGCGACATCTGTAGATTCATCCATTTGCAATGAATATTCACTGCAGTCTAAGTCGATGAATTAGCTCTTTTTCTATGTCAGCAGAAAGATCTTTAATGCGGCATGAAACAGTATCATTTGATAATTGTACTGCATCTATTTTTTTTAACCTGTTCGTTTAACATGCATGATACAATGTCTTTCACACAAGGCTTAATGAGCGTTTCACCAATTGTATGAGCTTCACCATGAAGTGCAATGCAGTAACTCACGCGAAAAGACGCCTCTGTTGCATTTTCAGTTATGGTAATTGCAGCCATTTGAAGTTTAGATTTTTCTAGCGAGTCACGTCGTCTCTTAAAAAAAATGTATATCTTTTCTTTTGTAATCGGTGTGTTTTGTTTTGAAGTGCCTATGAAATTTAGCTGGAGCCAAAGAACTGTTTACTAGTATTTTATTACATAAAACATCAGGAGCATGTGTATTGCCAATACACGTAAATCCATAATTTAAATAACTTTCACGGTACTTCCGTTTTGGTCTGTTCTTAGATGACTCTTGTTCTTTAATATTAGCTTTTGAAGAAACCACAGTTTGCAATTCCATAACTTCTCCAATCATACGAGTAGATGTGTCAGCAGAAGTAGTACTTGCGCCTCCTTGTGTTAAAGTTCCTGTCTTTAAACAAGAATCCATGGGTATTTTTTCAATAATATTCAACTTCCAATATTTGTCAGTGCCATAATAAAAACAAATAGAATTTTGTTGTAAAGGTAATTTTAGTATGAAAAACAATAAGATTATAAATAAGAAATGTCGAATAATATAAAAGTAAATGAATAATGCAAAATAGTAAAAAAAGACTGCAACACACAAAAGTAAATATGAATTGTAACAATACTTGTAAAAAAAAGTACTAAACCATATCAAATAATGTAAAAGCAGTTGTAATAAGAATGATTTGATAAAATGTTCAGTAACAAAAATTAAACAGTTCGAAATAAATCAGATATTAATTATAAAATGAGTTAAAAGAGTAAGAATTCTTTTTTTAAAAGTCGCTTCGCCTACTCCCTATGTACGGGAATAAAAAGGCGTTAGCTGATTTTTTTTTTTTTTCCCGAGGGCTCAGTCCCAACAAATTTACTCGTAAATACCTTTCCAAATTTTTTTAAAGTTCATACATTAACATAAGTATTAATAATTAATTATGGCATAATCATAAAGAGTATTAGTACACTTATGTATACAGTGTGGCATGTTGATAAATATAAATTACATTTAAATTAGTTATCAATCACTGGACTAATGAAATGTTGTAGCATGTCATAGTTTATTCAGGTAAACATCATTAAATTAATTTGTGCTGATTTTCATTTACATATCCCATTCTGATCACGAAATATATTTATAATATTATAAGTACTTACGAGTGAATGCAGACTTTTTCTCCTGTGTGCTGGTAGTTTTCCCATCCTTGTGCACATCCTGGAGATCTTTGTAGGCTTCAGGTGGATGACTCACTATCTGTTCCGTCACAAACACCTTCAATAAGAGATTTCTTAATACCAAAATTAAACAAAGTGCCTTGTCTCTTATTCATATCAGATTTTAACTCTGTATTCCTATTACTTTTAAAAAAAATCATGGCACTCTGGTTTCAGAACAAGCACTTACACGCTGCAATACGAACTTGCGAAGAAAGTATTCAGTAGTAATTGATTTGAGAACCGGATACAGACTACCTTGATCTTCAATTTCAGTGGAAAAATTTTCTTTATACTTCCTTGCTGATTGATCACTGACATTTGCAACGCAGATGTTATTTCATTCAGTTTTGAGAACATGCTGCCCATTCTTGTAATCGGCTTGCAGGCAATTTTTATGATCGGTCATAAACGGTGGTATTCTCTTTCCCGATTGTTGAAATTTCAATGTGTGAAAATTAACGATAATTCATGAATACTTCCATGTTTAAAAATATGCTGCTTGGTCACTGACATTTGCTACACAGATGTCATTTCCTTCAGTTTTGAGAACAGAAGATATGACACCAATTGTTGTAATGGGCTTACAGGCAATTTTTATGACCTGTCATAAACAGAAGTATTCCCTTTCCCAAATGTTGAAAGGTTTCGATGTGTGAAAATTAAGGATACACAGATGTTATTAGGTGTTCTGGGTCTGAGCTTTTCGACATATTCACGAATATTATTCTCCTCAATAATTTTACTATAAAATATTTATTCATGAAAAATGCTTAGAAAACTAAAATGACAAATTTCAGAACTTCTTGCAGAACACCTATTCACCTTCCACAGAACACAGTTTGAGAAACCCTGGTTTAAATGATTGTCATATGGATCCCAGTTCGAATCCGGTGAATTGATTTTGTTTTTATTGTCATCAGTGTCCCACAACAGATCATCTTCTGTAGAGATACCACACTTTTTAAATGATTTCATTACATCCCTACTTTTACTTTATTCCATGCTTTGATCACAAAATTGCACAACATATCAAGTGAACAGCGTACATAGATCCATCATTTGTAAATGATTTTTCACCAGTCAACATCCAGTTATTCTACTCCTCTCACATGTGATCTTTAAATGGTTTGTTCAAGCAGATGTCTAGTGGTTGCAATATAGAAGTTAAATCACTTGGTATAACAGTAATTTTTGTGTTATTTTTTTCTAGAAGACTTTTAGTATTCTCAGTTAAATGACTACGAAATATATCCCATACTAATAAACTGCGTTTCTTCATTATACCACCTGGTAGTATGTTCCGCACATTATTTATCCATAATTTCACACCATTTTCATCCATCCATCTTTTTTGTGAAAATGTACAAAAACACCTGAAGGAAATTTTATCTTAGGTTTAGTTTTACATTTGAAGATGATCATTGGTTTTAACTTGGTTCCATCAGTCAAACATGACAACACAACCATAAACCTTGTTTTTTCATGACCTGTACTTCAAACTAGCACACTCTTACTACCTTTAGACTCCACTGTTTTATTGCTTATCATATCAAAGCTCATAGGAGTTTCATCCATATTTCCAATATTTGACAATAGAAATTTATGTTCTTGTCTCAACTGAATAATAAATTTATGGAAACTGGTAAGTTTGTGGTCAAGATCTGCTTGTAGTTTTTGAGCAATTTTCGATTTTTGTCATATTACCAGATTTTGTCTGTTCATAAAATGATTTCATCATCCTGAAGTAGCTTGAAATTTTATACTTTCATCCAGATTCAATCTTGACCATTTTAGTGCATATGCTCTAATCATATTTCTTGTAACAAGATAACCATTCTGCCTTTGTTCAAATACCCATTCTGCAACGTGATTTTCCAGTTGCGGCCATCGGGTGATCCCCGTTCTCATTGCACATCTTTTCTTGGGCAATTTTTTTAAAAATATCTTCTTCCTCCATTCTCTTACCATCTTCTCGGTTATGTCAAACTTTCTTGCAGTAGCACAGTTGTTAGTTTGCTTTGCCATTTCAATTACTCTTATTTTAAATCAAGTTTCATACTTTCTTCGTTTTGCTGCTGGTTCCATGGTTTTAAATGATAACAATTTTAATAATCCTAAAATTTAAAAAAATTTCCAGATTAATAATTAATTAAAATTGGGGATAATCACTTTTAATTAGGGTAATTTGCTTAAATACTAAATCTATGCTATGCAAAAAAAATAACGGATATGCATAGATATAAAAATAATGGATATAAAAACAATACCTAAAGTTGCATTAATACAAGAAAGAAGAAACTGGGGGATTGTCTTATACAACCAACATAAGTTTAAAATCTAAAAATAGCCTAACATTTAGGCCTCGTCTTATGCGCTGGTCATCCTGTATGCCGATATATATATATATATATATATATATGGTAGTTCTAATGACTTATTTTAGAAATTGCAGTATATATCTTGAAACTCTGCCAGCATAAAGAAATTGTGCCTTTTATAATATATATTTTTTTATAATCATCTTTTTTTTTGTTTTGTTTGTTTCAACTTTAATTATTCTTTTAGTAAAGTTTTTTAATGTTGTGATAATTCCTCGCTTGTATTGATGATTATGAAAGGAGCTGGTGTGGAGATTTCTTTCCATGTGAGTTAGTTTCATCTAGAGTTCTAGCAATATTTCTCCACCTTCCATTTTTAGACATTCTAAAACAAAACAACAACAAAAAAAATGGATATCTTAACAGCAGTGTTGTCTTGTGTCCTGAATGATCAAAATTTGGATAAAAGATTAATTCATTCAGGATCTAACAATTCTTAAATTGAAGGTAGAGAAACTTGTACTTTGGCAAGGACATAAAAATGTATATTGTAACTTTAAAGCAGAACTGAAGAAATGTTTAATTTAGCAATATCAAACTTAACCTATTTTGCACAGAGTCAAAAGGGAAATTTATGTAAAATTATAGTTAAATTAGAGTATCCCATTCTATGTAGTATATGAGAGTAAGTTGAATGTAGGCTGAGGTTCAAAGGTCACGCTTTAGCCGTCCAGTATAACTTATGGCCTAAGGGAAGGAGAATTTATATGGAAAGCGAAGCTCGAACGCATTCTCGGAAGAACGCTACACACGATAGATGAGTGCTGTGCGGTAAAAACGTAGCGAGAAAGGGTGCCAAAGGAAGTGGTATAAAAGGGTTTTGTCCCCTCTCTCGAGGTCTTTTGGTTCCTGTTTCCTGCGCTCTTGGATGTTGGCTCTCCCTCCACCATCGGGGTGATTCCCAATCGGCCGTAGAAGTCATGAGTCGTCTACTGTAGCTTGCGAGTCAAGGCTAGCTAACTCTTCATAGCAGAGTAGCTAAGCAGTATTGAGTGATCGATAATACAGATGAATGCCAGTGGTACCAGAGAGAGAGACCAGAGCGGCACATTGCCTTATCGACTCGGGGAGACCAGGCTGTGCAGTCATCGCAAAAGTGACCTCATGGACGATAGCCTGCAAAATTGTTTTGATGTCTAGACAAGGCTGCTGATAGAACAGAAAGTCATTCCATGGGATGGTAATGTAGAATGTTTAAGTCTTATTTCCAGTTAGAGATATGAATGGATTCTATATGTTAATTTATGTGTGGGCATTTGATAGAGATTTTAGAGATTACCACATTTGGCAGTGACCTATCCCTATTTAAAGAAAGTTCCCAGGAAGGGATCTGTGTGTGAATTAACTGTAATATATTGTGAGATATGATCAATGACTTGAGAGTGATTGAAAATCTAGTGATTTAAGCCAGTAATTTGTACATTTAATGGATAACTCCACGGAACAAATTATTCATGTCCTATTGTGTTAGTAATGATATCTAAATTTTGCTAGGATAGTGATTAAGTTAACCATGTGTTTGATTTATTTCTCATGTATAACTCTTAGACCTCAATAAATATGTCTTATTTCATTTGCCTGAAATCAGCCTGTCATATGAATTTGAATTGCCTCTCATAAAAAGATTACAGAACCTAGCGGGAGGGACACAGGATTATAATTGGAATTTATGGGCCATGACTGCATGCAAAAGCAAAGTGAAGTAGGTGAATTGAATTAGTGTTAGAACATCCATTACTGTGTATTATTCTGAGAGAGCCACCTTGGATAAGAGTCTCATCTATCCTCTGTATTGGCTGGCGCAGCATAATATAAATTCGTCAATATTTAACAGGGAGTCTGTCTCAGAAGGTAAAATTAAGGGCCTTGTCCCAAATTTAGACAAAGCCTCTAATGAATGAAAGAAATACACGTGACTAAACTTAGGAACGGCCCGAATGTTAGCTTGTTTAAGGAAAAGAGAGTGATAGCTGAATTACTGATTTTGAGTGACAAAATATTATAGAAGCCAGAAGGGAAATAACTGTATGATTGAGTGTAGAATCAATTAAATTAATGAGGGAAAGTAACGATATAACAATGGTGCAGCCAACAGGATTTAATTAAGGCCCAAAATTTTAACTGAATAAATACTTAATCATCATAAGTGAACTCGAATCAGGTAATCAGACAAGTGTTAGAATTGAAAGATTTTGGAAAAGGGTTAAATTTGATAAATTGTAAGCTGATAGCAGGTATGTCTCACCCAACCAGTTCTAAAATGGATGATTCGGAATTCTTCCGAATGATAAATCCCCAGCAAGTAATTCCACAGTTCTCAGGGGAAGAGAGAGATGATGTAGTAATGTTTCTAGACTTTGTAGAAGAACTAAGAAGAATGGGCAGATGGTCTGACTTCCATCTTCTTGTGCTGTTATGCAGCAAGTTGGTAGGGAATGTCAAGACTTACTTCCAGTCATCACCAATCCTAAAAGAAACTCGTGACTATGGGAAATTTAAAGAGATATTAATCTCACAATTTTCCAGATTGAAAAACGTAGGGCCAAATCTTTGGAAGATGCAAAAGGTGGAGACAAGGGGATAGAGAGAAGGTATCTGAATTTTACAATAGACTACTCACTCTCTCAAATACCTTTGACGTCCCCAGTGAAGACAAATGCCACTTAGACTGGGCAGTCTTCCAACACTTCCGAATAGTCCTGAGACAAGAGTTGAGAGAAACAGCCTTTGGAAAAGGCATATCCAATTTAGCTGAATGCTATAAGGCCGTAACAGAACGAGAACAGTTGCTAGGAAACATTAGTCCCGCAACTGCTTCTGTGCATGTCAGGGTAATTAAGGAAGAAAAAGATAATGGTGGAGACATAAGCACTACAAAGGGAGATAAGGAAAAGGGTGAGAAACAGAAAGCACAAAAAACGGAGTGAGGAGAGTAGAACTAAGTCAGTTTGTGAGATCTCAACAGGAATCCCCGATCAAAGCGAAATCTATTCCATGATTAAGCAGGCGGTTGAGAGAATGCAACAGCCAGTAATGGAACGCCTTGATATGGTCCTTAACTGACTACAGTCAGGCTCCATGAACAACACAGAAAGCTCCCACTCCCAGGATGAAAGGACCACCATCCTGATTAAAAAGGAATTTGAAAAGATGCAAGAACCACTGCTTAAAAGAATGGACTCTATAATGGAAAGACTGTCGGAATTATCCACCAAGTGCAACAGCAAACCTTCTATGTCCTCGGACGGAGAGAATGCTAGAGGTTATCTTTTCTTTGTGAACCCCCAAGATGTTACAAATGCAGTAAACTGGGGCACATTGCCAGAAACTGTTTCAGCAGGCAAGGAATGAATAATGGAAACTTTGCTGAAGCTGAATCTCATGTTTGCAGTAAGCAAGGGGGGGGAGAAAGAAGGAGTCATAAACAACCTTGAAATGACGGTTGAAGGAAGAGTATGTGGAAGAAAACTTAGAGCACTAATTGATACCGGCTCACAGGCTCCAATCATTTCAGGAACTTAGAACCTTATATGGAACGGAGGATAAAAATTTTAAAGAAACCCATCAAACTACTGGGAATATCCTCCTCAGTCACTCGAGCTACGAGGTCTGTGAGACTAAAGATCAATTTACCAGCATTTGGCATGTGTGTCTGGCATAACTTTCTAATCTTGCTAAAATGTTCTTCCCTACACTTAGGATTAATCCTTGGAAATGACTTCCTGTCTAAATACAGTTTTTCCTGTAATTATGCTAGTAGGGAGGCTTGTTTCAGGATCTAATGCTTTTCAAAGGGAGAAGAAAGACTATAGAGGTTGAAAAGGGACCGATAGCACAGAAAAGGGAGGATGACAACTTGCATGGAAAACACCTGAGAGGGAGAAAGCACGGAACAACCAAAGGAAATAGTGTACATAGAGAGTTTTCAAATGCAGAACAGAGCAATGCCTTTTCTTCAACATTGGTTCTAGAAAACCCTGACAAATTAGACCATGCAGAAGAAAAGGGACACCCAGATGAAGATATTGTAGACAGAGATGTAAATGTAACAAGTGAGAGTATACTGCTTATTAATTATGTTCACATCAAGCAGAATGGAAAGGTCAAATCTCAGAGAACCGAGGAAAGCGAAGAAAATGAAAGGGGGACATCTGTTAGAAAAAAATTTTCTTAATAAAAAAAATTTTTTTTCATTAAAGAGGGGACCTTTGTTAGATACTGAATGGAGAACTTCTTGACAAGTTATTCATTCTGGATCTAACATGTAAGCTTTACAAAATTACAAAGAAATTTGCATAATACCTGCTTACCAGCAGGTGAAAAACACCTAAGTTGTTGTATATGAAAGTATGTATCAGTATGAGTAATATATTGGAATTTATTTATTGTAAAACGGAAAGCTAAAAATCAAGAATAATGTCAGATTAGCATTTCATGTAAAGGAATGATGGCTTAATTTATGTATTATCAAACTATCATAAAATCGTAAGTCGCTAGGTAAGAAATGGCTAATAGGATCAACAGTCACGTCTAAGCCGCAAGTACCTGTTGTAACGCCGAAGGCTGTAGCTTACAGGGAAGGCTGACGTAAGCGCTTTTCCTCGAAAACAACACCTAATAGTAAGGAGGGAAAGCAAGGGGATCAACCTAAGGGCGATGTAAGCTATGGATCGTGCAAAAAACAATACAGAAAAGAGCGTGCTGAGAAAAAGTATTTAAGGCAATACGTGCCAAGCTCGATGCTTTTTTCCTGTTTTCTTCGGGGATTTTGGAGATCGAGGACTCTCGACGAGTGATCGGAAATAGGACAAGCCAAGGGTGCTATGTCGACGACAGCCGGCCATATTCATGACCTGTGCTGAGAGGTATTCTGCGGAGATCCCTACGAGAATCAACAGCTCATGCAGAATGGTGCCAAACGCTGAACGACCCACCCGAGCGAGCAGAGAAAGCTCGTAGCAACAGCCATTTCTTGATTTGTGTCCGATAGCAGAGAACAGAACAACTCAGTCGCAAGACGAAGGATGACCCGAGCAACACGTGGCAGCTAATAAACCTTCGGAGGGACTTGGTAAAGTAAAGATTCTTTTGTTTTATATTATTATTATTATTATGTGATGCCTCCAGGGAGTCCAAAGACTCATCGAGGGAGAATGTGCCAGCACCATCGAATGATTGGGACCCTTCTAGCTACTAACCATGCTCAAACCTGCTTAACTTTTTGCGAGCCATTAGTAGCAGAGGCTCTACCAATCGACCAACCTTCGCTGGTCGATTGGTATTTACATATACTTGGCTTTATATATTGAGATTGTTTGAAGGTAGAATTTGTGTCTTGATAAAGCAAGACTGAGGACATTTTAGAGAACTTTGATAGGATAGAGTAATTAATACAGCTAATTCTATTAGATGAAGAATTGTATATCATAAATCTCTAACGTGTATATGATTGAAATAGTGAAAACCCTTTGTTAATTGAGTAAACTTAACTAAGAGAGAAATAATTGGAGAAATATCTATTTAAAGAAAATGTGAATGAAGGAACTTGACTTGAGTGTAACATTGTTTAAATTATCCATTGTATTACATGATTTTGCATGTCAGTTTATGTGGGAAAGTCAGATTAGTATTGAATAGTTTGTATAGATAAGCATAAGACATTAACTTAGCTAGAAATTCAGAAGTTTTGATTACTTGATACAAGATTTAATGTACCTGTCTTTTAGTATTAATAAACATGTTTTGTTATTTGAATCTGAGTCGTTCCTGAATTCGAGGTGTCAACCTACCACTTATAAAATTCGAACCAAATAGCAGGAAAGAGTTTAGAAAATTATATAATAGAGATTAGATCTTAGGTCACGACTGCAAGGAACTGAGATCTATATACTCGCGTGTGAATTTAGATTAACGTATATGCCTAAAACCTAATAATATTTCCCTGAGCCTGAATTATATTCTTGTTATAGGAAGCTGGCTGGCACAGTTAAAATATAAATTTGCCAGTTTCTGAAGAGGAAATATCCCTAGGGGTCAACCCGGGTTATATATTAAGGAGAAAGATATAAAATTTAGGTAGAAGGATATAGAGAAGACTGGATAAATTTGGATCATACTTAAATACATACTCTAATAAGGAAACGAAAATACAGAGACGTAACAGCAGCATATGAAATGAATTCCACCAGACAGATAGGAACATTTTTAGGAAAACTGGGAGAAAAGGGCAAAACAATAATAATGGTAAGTATCTGCTGGATTTCTGCTCAGGATATGGACTAGTTATTAATAATGCTATGTTCCAACATAAAGATGTGCATAAGTTCATGTGGAGAAAATTTGCAAGAAATAAGAAAAATCATATCGACTATGTATTGTTGATAGTGATATTTTCATGCTGGTTAGGATACAAGAGTATACAGAGAATTTGAAATTGAAAGTGACCATCATTAGTTTTAAGTAGGATAAAACTGAATAGCACATTGAAAAGAACAGTAGTATGTAAAAAAGTTTTAAAAAGAATTAAAGTTGAGCAGCTTTTACAGGTAAACTACACTCAGCTATACAAACATTACTGATGAAAAAAATGATAGTTTGAGATCATGAACAAACATTAATCTCAGTGGTAAACCCTGAAGAAAACATTAATTGATTTGGCTAGGGGGGTATGTGACAAAGTTGTCTTCAAGGATAGAAAAATAAGAACTATAGTGGACACGAGTAAAAAGCAATCCTGAACGAGAAGAAAGCATACCAAAAATTCTTAGTAAATCAGTCGGCAAATGCCTTAAAAATACAGAGAAAATTGTAAGAACTAAGCTATGTTTTAAAAGTACAATTATGAGAAGACTTCAGTAAGAATATGGAAAATAAACATAAAGCAGGTGACAAAATGTTCTGACAAAATCTATTGAAAAAACTTAGAAATGGAGGAAAGAGTTCTGTAAAAGCAATCATGGATGATAAAATACATGAAAATTGAAGATAAGAATATTCTAGATGTCTGGAGTTATTATTATTACATGACATCTCCAAGGAGTCCAAGGACTCATTGCAGAAGGGCACTCTACTTCATTAAATACATCTTGCCCTCTCCACTACTACTTATTTCTCCTACTATGACAATACTGCCATCTACTGTCCATCATCACTAACAACAGTATTTTTTGTCTGTAAATTGCGTGTTCTGAAGGCTAATTTGTTTGTACATGGGATGAAAAACCTGAGTTTCCAGGAGAAAAAACCTGCTACCTCCATTTGAGATCGGCTAATTAACCTTCAATTGAAAAATCCCATATAAGGATTCCCCTCATCATGACGAGAATCGAACCCAGGTCTTTTCCAATCGAAGGGTGCAATGTTCCGCTGTTCTTCTAATTGCACTACAGAAGTACAGGTAACCCTCGTATAACGCAGATGCTAAATTCCACAGAAATTCTGCGTTATATAAATCGCATTATGCGAGACTCAGATCGCATAGAAAAAGTAGAGTTATGTATCGAAATCGTTTTTTTTTTTTAATTATATAAACAACGACATATCCAACGAAAAATTTTTTTTATTTAATTCAGGTAATTCATGTAAGTTAAGAAAATATATAAACTATGAAACAAATACATTTTATTTTATTATACAATGAAACCTGTGGAGAATTCATGACTAAACAAACACATGTAATACAACAGTAATAAGTTTTAATAAGTAAATATTTCATTCTAAGTATCTTAGGACATTGTCAGTACAGTTAATTCAAACAATACTAGGAATAACATATAGTTAAGGCGCATGATTACAATGGATTCCCAATATGCAATAGCGTGTTATAGAATTAAATTAAAATATAACTGAAAAAAAAAAAAAAATTAAAATAAGATAACATATAAAAAAGTGCAGACGCGATAAACTCATTCCAACGTTTGCTAAACTAAAGAAAGTTATCAAATCACCAGGTGCTCATAAAATTATCAGAAAGCAAGCCATTCCTTTCTGCTTAATCAGCTACGAGTTTCTAAACATGAATTGGCAACAAATAATTTAAAAATTACAGAATTAGAAGTAGAATTGTCAAATACGTTAAATCAAGAATTTCTACAAGTGATTATTAGTGTCTCAAAAAATTCGGGGATCAAATCATTTGATAAAAGTAATATTAATCTACATAAAAAATATTATTAAAACACTTAAGGAATTGAACAACGTAGTTAAGGATATAAATTAAATTAAACTTTAATAAATATTTTCCGATATTTCGGCAACGTCACGTTGCCATCTTCTAAAGGAACTTACAAAAAAAGTTACGTGCACGTAGGCACTACAACACAGAAACTGGGAATGAAGAGATGAAGCTATTGTTCTCCTAACAGTCCTGATGGTGCCCTCTAGTGGGCTAAGTAGGTGTTCTTGGCCGTTGGGCTGAAGGTCTGCTGATGTAGGCCTCCCAGATTTGGGGCAGTCGCATACAACCAAATTTGTTGAGGTTTGGAGAATTTCTTAGGGCTGAGGCTGATTCCATAAAGAGTTTCAAATTTGTATTTGCTAATTCTGATATTCGAATTCTGAAATTCTGATATTTGCTGTCCTGCCTGTTTGGCCAAACAGGCAGGACAGCAAATATCAGAATTTCGGAACACAAGGACTACATCCGTTTTCACAAATACAGTCATTCTGGGCTTGCGGACCATGCTCTGGATACACGCCACAGAATACGGTGGAAGAAAGCTACAGTGATACACCTTAGCAAATACAAATTTGAAAGACTTTATGGAATCAGCCTCAGCCCTAAGAAACTCTCCAAACCTCAACAAATTTGGTTGTATGCGACTGCCCCAAATCTGGGAGGCCTACATCAGCAGACCTTCAGCCCAACGGCCAAGAACACCTACTTAGCCCGCTAGAGGGCACCATCAGGACTGTTAGGAGAACAATAGCTTCATCTCTTCATTCCCAGTTTCTGTGTTGTAGTGCCTATGCGCACGTAACTTTTTTTGTAAGTTCCTTTAGAAGATGGCAACGTGACGCCGAAATATCGGAAAATATTTATTAAAGTTTAATTTAATTTATATCCTTAACTACGTTGTTCAGTTCCTTAAGTGTTTTAATAATGCATAACCAACGTATAAGCCTGTCTACGAAAATCTACATAAAAAATACCTTAATTTATTAAATCAATCTAAGAAAAATACCAACAAATTACCGACCGAAAAATGGGTTGTCAACTTATGTAACCGTCCACTAACAGAAGATGAATTAAATGTTCTAGCAAGAGGTCATAAGTTGCCATTTCACCTAAATGCTTTCCATATTTGGATTTTATACTCAACATTGAAAGAAACATCGGCCATCTTTCCAGTATCGAAGTCCACACACTTCGTTTCTAAATAGCCAAAATAATCTACAATGCCAAACCTTCGGACTTAAATATCCTGCCATCAGAATTGAAAGCTCTTACCTCCTTAAAACATAATAAAAACATAGTCATCATCAGAGCTGACAAGGGAAATACCACTGTGGTTCTGGATACCAATTCATATGACCGAAAAATGAATTTACTACTCCGAGATCGAAATACTTACGCCAAACTTGATTATGATCCTACAAAAAGACAGCTCAAGAAACTGAACAAGTTACTTGATGAAACCACTTCCTTAGATGAAGAAATAATAAAAAAACTCAGGACATATCATGCCAGACCTCCTAGAATATATGGCTTACCTAAGCTTCATAAGAATAGCGTTCCACTCAGATTCTATTAGCAGCCCGACATATAAGTTATCAAGATTTTTATCTAACCTTCTCCATCCTCACATAGGCCACTCAGCCTCATCAATTAAAAATTCCACAGAGTTTCACGCAAAAATAAAAGACATTAAACTATTGGAAACTGACATGCTAATCAGCTTCGACATTGTCTCCCTCTTCACTAACATTCCCCATAAGGAAACGGTAGACTTGTTAATTCAAAAATTTCCGTCTGATATTGTTGAATTAATCAAATTTGTTATTATGTCCGGTTACTTTGCTTGGAAAGAAAAAAAAATTACAAGCAAGAGGAAGGGACAGCAATGGTGTCTCCCTTATCAGCAAGCGTAGCAAACCTGTTTCTAGAATACCTTGAAGAAAACATTTTCACGTTTAAACCCAAACCAAAAATTTGGCTACAATATGTTGATGACATCTTTGCTGTCTGGGGTCATTCTGAACAAGAATTACGCCTGTTTCTAGACAAAATAAACCTTCAACCTCGCATCAAATTTACGCTAGAAAAAGAATCTCCACAGGGTATCTCCTTTTTGGATTTACACATCCAAAGAAAAGAAGATGGTTCCATCTCCACTTCTGTCTATTGCAAGCCGGTATTTTCAGGTCACTGTATTTACAATTCTTCTGCTCATCATCCATCTCAAAAATTTGGCATCATTAAATCATTAGTGACCAGAGCACACGGATTCTGCTCCTCTGAAGAATCTCTAAACCAAGAATTGGAAATAATCAAAAATACAGCCATACTAAATGGATATAATCTTAAAACAATTCAAAAAATCATCAGTCACTTCCCCACACATCAACGTAGACAAGAACAAGCCCATAGGATTCCCATACCTTATGTCAAAGGCATCTCCGAACGTCTTTCAAAAATTATGAAGAAATACAAACTTGCTACTACCTACAAACCCTTCAACCAGATCCTAACTTGTTACCTTCTCCTAAAGACAAACTCTCACCTCTGATGCTACTCGGCATGTACGAGGTTCCATGCTCCTGTAAATTTTCTTATTATTGACAGACAGGTAGATCTGTTCAGAAATGTATTTTGGAACATCAAGACCATATCCGTCTTATCAAACCGCTGAAATCTGGCATTGCTCATTGAAAACCTAAACCACAGGATCCATTGGGAAAAGAACCAAACTTTTATATAGATCTTTATATAAACATGAGCATTTATATAAAGAAAGTGCTGAAGCCCTACTTCACAGACCAAATCTAAACCGTAATGACATTCTTGCTATTCCTAAAGTATGGGAAATTGTCATACAAAATTTGTTAAATAATTTCTTTATATATGTTATCATATTTTAATGTAATTTTTTTTCAGTTATATTTTAATTTAATTCTATAACACGTTACTGCACGCATATTGGGATTCCATTGTAATCATGTGCCCTAACTGTATGTTATTCCTAGTATTGTTTGAATTAATTGTACTGATAATGTCCTAAGATACTTAGGATGAAATATTTACTTATTAAAACTTATTACTGTTGTTATTATGTGTGTTTGTTCAGTCATAAATACATAGTATAAGCTTATAAAAATACAAATTGTACTTAAACTTCATTGCACATAATGCATAAATGTTTTAGCCAAAATAAAATAAAATGCATATCTTAATCGTCGTCATTGTCTTTAAAAATAATATATCGTAGATGGTCTTTATTTACTAGTGGCCAGATGTCATCATCACTTGAATCTCTTGTATATGACTTGTATAATTCTCATTGCATACTTCGGCTGGTTTAGTTATCAAAAAGTCAGTAATAAGACCTTGCTTACCACTATGCTGCAGTATTTTTTATTAAGTTCATAATATAGAGCTGAACAAATATCCAATTGTCTCGTGAATTTTCTGGAGCACTCCATGCAGGGATCATTATTGGGAAAATAACTTCCTAACTTTCTTCCTAAGTCCTATCCTTCTGCTAATTTCTTTAAACTGAATTCTTTAACAGATTCATCATAATAAGAATCTTCGGCAGAACTTTCCCTGCCATTTGGTTCGATGTCATCTATTAATTGTACCAGTTTCTCCTCACTTGAATCTATTTCCCATCAATTAATTCACTATTTTTGCTTTCGACCGTGTCGCAAAAGCCCTCTTTTGCGATATGGTTGAAAGTGACCATTACTATAATAATAAAATTTTTACATAAGAAAGCATATTGTATGTAATTCACCAGAAAATAAAGTGCTCAGCTTGAGATTAACACACTTATGATTTTTAATGTGCTTTCCTGGCCGAAAATGAAGACAATTTTCAACAATAAACACTTTATACGGTAAACAATTGACGTACATGCATGCTAAAGTGTATTTCCCCTAATATAAATTCGCTACTTATAACTACATGCGCGATACGGGCAAATTTAACGAAGATAAAATTTGATTATTTAAATTAAAGGGATAATTGTTTTAAAACTGACTAAGAAACTCAAAGATCGGAATCCATGAGTTTCATGCCGAATATAATTTGATTTGAACTTTAAATAAAATTTGATTTTTAAGTCACGTGGTGAAAAAATATATGAAAAGATAAAGGGTTACTAGAGTTTGTAGAATTTGGTATATCGAAACCGCGTTTTATAAGTATAGTTCGCCCACCATTTGTAGATCTCTGCTTGGCATTTTGCCAAAAATAGTCGATTCATGCTGAAGGGGAGAAAGAAATGAAGGATGTACGAATTGGTCGCCAACATGCAAAATCACGTGCTTTCTTGTCTGTCGCTGTACTAACTTGATTTTTGTTGTCGTATTTTTGCATTTTTTTTTATTATTAATTTGTTATGATGGATCCAGTACAGTCAACAAGTTCTGTTGTTGTTTAACAACAGAACTTGTTGACTGTAGTTTCAGTAGCTCTTGCAAAAGAATATTGAAAAATGTGCTGACCTTCTGCGAAAAAGAATCGTCTCCTTGTTCCCCTTTCTCAAGTCATAAAATGTGCAAGTGCAATTGCAGGCATATCGGAGTCGACTGTTAAAAGAATTCGTAGGGAATCAAAAGGTGAAGGTAAGCCAAAATTTCAATATCCTAAAAAAGCGCCAGAGTAAAGAAAACCATCGAAACCGTAGCTTTGAATGATTTTGATTTGACGTTATAAGAACTATTCACGAATTTTATGTGGTCGAGAAAAGGGTGCCAACGGTTCCGAAATTGATTCCTGTGCTTAAATAAAAAATTAATTTTCCTTGGAAAAGAGAAACTTTAAGGAAAATACTTTATGAAATCGGATTTTGTTTCAAAAAGTCCCAGAATAAAAGGAAACTTATCATGGAGCAAAGTGACATTGTTTTATCTAGAACGCAGTATTTGAGAGCAATAATATGTTTCAGGGAGGAAAAACCGATTGTGTATCTAGATGAAACTAGGATTGATAGTTATTTAACTTATGTCAAATGTTGGCAGTCTAAAGAAGAATGTGGAGTGCTACAAACTGGAAATGCCTCGCGGCGCATAATAATTTTGTGTGTGGGTGGAGAAATGGGTTTTTTTATCGAATTCAAACTTACTATACAAAGCCAATTACCATAGGCAAATGAATTCTACGGACTTCGAAAAGTGGGCAGAAGAAAAACTGATTCCAGACCTTCCTAAAAATGCTGTTATAATTGATAACACTTCATATCACTCTATTCGATTAAACAAAGTTCCAAATTGGTCAAATAAGAAGCAAGTTCTTATGGATTGGCTATCTGCAAATAACGTTTCTCATTTCCCAGATATGCAAAAAATTGAATTGCTTAATTTGGTAAAAAGAAACTCGCCCACTAAACTATTTAAATTTTAAACTCAAAGAGCATGGATTTCTAGCTTTGAGGCTACCACCATATTGCGATATTAATGCTATTGAGTATGTTTGGACAGAAGTGAAAAGTTTCATTTGCCATCGCAACGTAACTGGAGATATTGACATGTCGAAACTTTTTAAGCTTTCAGAACAGGTGACTGAAAGTATTCCAGTTCAAAACTGGGGAAAATATCTTTCATGTCACCTCATTGGAAAATATGTATTGGGACAGAGACGTGTGATCAGTTTAAGTGAAAGTGATGGCGATTCGGACACCGATTCAGATGACTATGAAGATTAAAAGGATTTGATAATGGTATTTTTTCCCAACCTTTTTTTTTTGCATGGGTTGTTAAAAGAATCGCAACAAGTCATAAATAATTAATCGGTTTAGGACATTAAAGTGTCTCAGTTCTCTTAACTGTAAGTTTAGAATATCTAAGTTCATTTGAAAAAAGTTCTGTTTTTCTGTATGATTATTTTTATTTTATAGAAAACTTTCTTAAAAATAAACTTAGTTAAATTTTTGTTTTATGCTATACCTTTTTTTAATTTTGTTAATACTCTATTGATCTGTTATACAAGCAAAATAGTTACACTTTAAAAACTACAATGTTCGTAAAAGAAAAGCTAAATTTTCTGACCTGTAATAATAAACAAACACATCCCAGAAGACAGATTGATTACTCTATTATTGGAATGGATTCTCCTTTTTCTGACATGCGCAGAAGTGTCGAAGGACCTCTAATCGGTGGGCGAACTATACCATGTTGAACAAGGGTTACTACAATTTGTAGACTGCATTTTATCGAAACTGCATTGTATAAGTACCCCCATTATACGAAGGTTATTACCTGTACTTAATTACTTTGAAAAACTACTATATGAAATAAGCAGTGACAGAACAATAGTAGAAAATATTCAAGAGGAGTACATATCAATTCTTGAGGTAGAAAAATTCATAAAAAACTTGAAATAGGGAAAGAAGCGTTTATATTTGACCAGAAATGCTTAAATATGGAGATATAAAAATTTTGCAGAGGACTGGTCAGAAGGTCAGAGCCTCCATAGCTCATGTTGGAGGTTTAATGGAATATTATCAGCACTGAGAACTAATTTTAATATTTCCAATATTTCGTCTCCATCACAGAGACATCTTCAGGGATTACAAAAAACTTTTTGTAACAACACACACACACACACACACACACACACACACACACACACACACACACACACACACACACACACACACACACACACACAAATATAATACAATAGTGAGTGAAACTAAAGTCCTATCTAGGTGGTGCACCGTCTATGGGCATTTGCAGGGTGGCCTAGGATGTAAAGAGTGATCTCTGATAATTAATGTTTCCCAAATTTTGGGAAGTTTAATGCAACCGTATTTGTTTAAATTCGGTTGCATTAAACCGAATTTAAACAAATTAAAAGGAGCATGGTGGTTTTTTAGCTGGAGATCCTGTGGGTTGTATCCAAAACATGGTCTGCAAGACCAGATTGATCATAATCGTGATTACAGATGTACACTTGTGTTCTTCTAACCGGATGGTTACTGATCTGCCTCTCTGTCCGAAGTAAACCAGTTTACAGGCACAAGGTACTCTATATACTCCAGGCACTGAGGGAGTAGGGAGCTGGTCTTTGGTGGAATGGATAAGGATAGCAAGTTTACAGTGGGACTTAAAAGCTGTATGGAGGTTGTACTTTTTTAATGATCTGGCTATTTTTTCTGATGTACCATGGATGTAAGGTATGGTGATGGCATTTCTGAAGTCCTTCTGAAGAAATGGTTGGGGAATGGGGAAGGACTTGATTATTTTTTTAAATTCTGTAGTCACTGTAGCCATTGGAAAGGAAGGTGTTCTGTATGTGTTTGAGTTCGGTTGAAAGGGCAGTTTCACTGGAAACAAAGATTATTATTATTATTACGGGTATTTCCATGGAGTCAGTAGACTCATTGTGGGAGACCCAAACTATTAAAACAATATCTATCATATCTCTTCTTGAATTCATTTACAGACGAAGAACTCGCAACTGAGTCAGGCAATGCATTCCACTCATTCACCACCCTCCAGGCAAAATAAACCTCGTTCTCACACCCTTGTTAACCACACTTTTCCTTAATTTCTAGGGATGACCTCTTGTTCTTCCATCACTATCACACAGCTGAAACATTTCCCAGGCATCAATCTTATAAAAACCTTTTAGTAATTTAAATGTTTCTATCATATCCCCTCTTCTCTGCCTATCAACCAACCTCTTCAATTCAGATGCTCTCAATCTATCAATGTAGGGAGCAATTTTTACATCACTCACCAACTTAGTCACTCTCCTCTGAACCTTTTCCACAACCTCCTCATCTCCATGGAATCCAGGTGACCAGACCTGAGCACAGTAATCCAAATGTGGAAGTATCAATGCTTTATAAAGGAGAATAATAATCTCTTTATCTCTGGTTGTTAGTGTGTTCCTCAATAACCAAGTAATCATATGTGCAATCTTGGACACCTTAGCAATGTGTCCCCTGAACTTCATCTCCCTATCCACCAACCCCTAAGTCCCTAGCCTCATCAATCTCTTGGAGTACCGTTCCTTCAATGTAGTACACAGCTGGTAATCTTTTAATCCCAAAATGCACAACTTTACACTTTTCCGCGTTGCCCATTTTTATTGCGTTACCCAACTTTGCATCATCAGCAAACAACTGAATATCTCCCTTGAAGCCATTTCCTATATCATGTACAAATTAAACAAAATGGCCCAAGATTGTGGGCTCTATTGGTAAAAGTTTTAATAATGCCATATTGCTGAGAGGAGTGGTAGTGGGAGAGTTTTGTGAGCGTTTGGTATAGACGAAGCCATTTGGTTGGAAAAACCTGGGTTCGATTCCCATCAGTGACGTGAGGAGCCCTTATCTGGTCTCTTTTGATGAAAGGTGAGTCAGCTGGTCTCATAAGGAGGTGGGGGGGAGTTCATCCCCCAGAACAGGCATACCAGCCCATGAACACATGCCAGACATAAGGCACACCAGGAGACACTGGGCTAACAACCTTATCCTCGAGTTATGGTTGCAGAGCCCAAGAATACTTAAAAAGGTCGTGGACACTTAAGTGCCTGTTAGGATCACTGATAGGATAGATCAGAAGGTCAAATTCTAGATGATTGGAGCAGACCTCTCATAGTGCCCATCTGAAAAAAAAAAAAAAAAAGGGAGTCAAGTTGAATCTGTGAATTACAAGGTCATTTCTCTACTAAACGTTTGAAGTAAGATTTATGTAAGTGTACTTGAAAAGAGGCTGAAAAAAATTGTGGAAGAGAAACTTGGAGAACAATTCAGGCCAACTAGAGATTGTCATGATCTGATTTTTACTTTACAACTGTTTGTTGTAAAGTAAAAATCACGTCCTGATTTTTACTTTACTTGTTCTATTCCCATGATTTCTCAATCATGGGAATATAACAAGCATCTGTACTTAAGTTTTTGTAGTTATTAATTTATTCAGCTGACATCCTACCATACCAGCTTTGTTGATTCTGTTGCCTATTTCCATATTTAATTTACCATCTTCAGTAAAAATCATGCCTATGTAGCTGAAATGTTTTACTTGTTTCACAGATTTCCCGTTCACAACACAGTTGACATTTTCAGTGCTTCTGCCTACTTTCATTGTCTTTGTCTTGTTATTGCTGACCTTCATACCATATCTATTACAACGATTTATTCAATTTAGTCAGGGAATCTTGTAGACTTGTAGTGGATTTATTTAGAAGTATAACATCATCTGCATAAAGCAAAGAACTGACATTAACATCTCCAATTTTGATATCAGGTTTAATACCACTTTCCTTCATAATGTGATCCATATAGATAATGAATAACAGAGGGGATAATGTGCATCCTTGTCTGACACCAGATTTAACATTAAACCACCTTCCTGTACTTCCTTCAATTCTAACTGCTGACTCATCAAATAAAGACTAAGTATTGCTTGATATTAAGTATTACTAAATATTGCTTGTCAATGTCCCATTCACACCATATAACTGTAGCGTTTTGAATAGCTTCTCTCTTGGCACCTTGTCATGTGCCTTTTCCAAATCTACAAAACTTAAATACTGATCTTTGTTATGTTCCCATGATTTCTCAACTATTTGTCGTAAAGTGAAGATCTGATCCTGACAGCCTCTATTTGGCCTGAATCCAGCTTGTTCTTCACCAAGCTTTTCTTCCACAATTCTTCTCAACCGTTTCTCAAGTATAGTGGCATAAATCTTACCAGAAACACTCAGTAGGGAAATACCTCTGTAATTTTCACATTCAGTTTTATTTCCCTTTTTATATATGGATACTATGAGAGCTCTACTCCAATCAACAGGAATTTGTCCCTCTTTTCAGGCCTTTTGAACTGTGCAGTGCAGCCACTGTAAGACTTTTGTACCTCCATACTTCAGCATTTCTGGTCGAATATCATCTACTCCTGCTGCCTTTCCAGATTTCAAGCCTTTGATGACTTTTTCTACTTCATGTATGGATATGTATTCCTGACTCTAGGCCTGTTGAGTGTTTTTTACCACTGTGCTATCACTACTTGTTTCATTTAGCAAATTTTCAGAGTAAATACTTCATACTTCGAGGATATCTTTTTCTCTAGTTTTCATGTCGCCTTTATCATTTCTAATTTCTTTTACAGCACTCTTTCCTCCATTTCTGAGCTTCTTCAACAGCCTCCTTGATATTTATTTTCTTTGTTCTTACCAAATTCTTCTCATGACTTTTGTTTAGCTAGTGTTACACGGTATTTAGCTTTCTTACATTTGTCTCTGTATTCTCTAAGAGCACAAGCTGACTTATTTGCCAGGAACTTTTGATATGCTTTCTTCTTTTCCTTCACTGCCTCGTTAACTTCCTATGTCAACCAAGGAGTTCTGATTTTTCTATCCTTGCAGACAGCCTCACCACATGCCCCATGTTGGATTAAGAGGTGGGCTGACCGGGCAACTGCCCGTGGTGCCAAATGTAGGGGGTGCCAAAACTACGGCCAAGCAATAGAACCTTATATCTATGCAACTTTGAAAAAGCGAAGTAGGGTCTTATTTCTTATTAAAAGTTCATAGGGAGACTTGGAGAGTGAAGAATATATTGATAGCAACAATAAATAGTAACAGTAAAATAAACCGCCACTAGATAGTTGGGACTTCAATTTATAACAGTCATCATCACTATTCATTATGCATGTTTTTTTTTTTTTTTAAATATTTAAGATGGGATGGATATCAAAAAAATTAAATTAAAAATACCATATACTATAAAGTTGTTTTAATTGAAGCTTGAATTATAAAAGTTTAGTAAACAAATCAAAAATATACATAATATTCAGTTGGTGAGTGAGGTGGAAGCGTGCACAAAAGGTTGAATATTAGTATGACACGACGCATTGGCTAAACCAATTAACTGATTTAAAACTCTCCCAGAAAAGTTGTCAAACAAAGGCTTTCTCCATATTGATTCTAATTTTAGGTGTTAGTTCATTAAATTGGAATTATGCAAAATCGTCTTTGTCCGTTCTGTGTTTTTGTATGTGTTATGTATTTTGGAATTATTAAGTATCTCTTTTTGTTTTATTTTGCCTATCCTTGAAATTTATAATAATACTGGTGATTTAGTGGTAAGTTTTACATTTTATTATTTTTACTATTAAATCCCCTTTTATTGTTAATTCAATTTTTTTTTTTTTTTAATCATAGAAATTTGGAATTTCTAACCCTTCAAAATGTCTTCTAAAAAATTATCCAGAACAGATAACCGTAAAAGAAATGTTTCTTAAAGTGCAAAATATTTAACTACCTAAAATCAACAAATTCATCTTCAACTGATTCTACTTCTTTTAACATATCAATAAAAGAAGATGTATCACGTGATGAAAATTCTAGAGAATTAAACTCTGATCATATAAGTCTAAATGAAAAAGATCAAAAATATAAAAATAATGATTTGCAAATTTCAAATTCATAAGTGACAAATTTCAAAGAAAACCTGGAGAATATTTCTGAAAATACTTTTCAGCATAACAATCCTGCTACATGGCCTTTCCCATTAAACTCTGCAGTTCGCGATTATATTTTATCTTCAGATTTATTAGAATGTACCAGAGATGAAAGCACTGATTTTGTTTATTCCAGAGACACAGAAAATCGATGTTTCTCAATATCAGTGTATTATAGAATAACTGCAAATGGTGAAAAATATTTACGAAAATGGCTTATTTATTCAATGAGTTCCAACAAAGTATTTTGTATTTGCTGCAAATTATTTTACTCTAATAAAGTAACTTCAGCCTTAGGATCAATTGGTCATTGTAAGTGGAAACATATAAATGATTACTTAAAGAGTCATGAATATCCACCAAAACATGTAAAAAATTATTTCAAACGGGTTGAAACAATACAAGATTTCAAAAAAAGTAAAACAATAGATGAAGAAATGCAGTCAGTCTTTGTTAAAGAACGAGAGCATTGGAAAAATGTATTGAAAAGGCTATGTGATATTATAGTATTTTTATCAACCCATAATTTGGCTTTCTGCGATTCATCAGATTGATTGTATACTCCAAATAATGGCAATTTTTTGAGTTTGATAGAATTATTGAGTAAATATGATGTCATTATGCATGAACATATACATCGCATTTTGTCGAAGGAAACCCATGTAACATATTGCAGCAAAACTATTCAAAACGAAATAATTTCTCTTTTGGCATCAGCTGTTTGTGATGATATTATTAACCATGCCAAAGAAGCAAAATACTTTTCAATTATTTTAGATCGCACCCCCAGATATTAGTCACAAAGAACAACTTTCTTTTACTTTACAATTCGTAGATTTAACAGAGACTATTTTAGTTATTCAAGAACATTTTGTTTCATTCTACGAAATCAATGAATCTACAGTCCGCGCAGTTAGCCTAGTGGCTGTGCACTTCGCAACCATATGACTGAGGAAGGAGTGTCCCAAGTTTGATTCCCGTCGAAGACATGAAGAATTTGAGGACCTTCCTCAGTCATAGCCAAGTTAGCCGGTCTTGGGCGCGGGCAGTAGGGTTTTCCCCCTCCAGTTTATCTGGTGTTTTTCATCCCTCAAGCAGGCAAACTGGCCACGTGAACACACACGGATCTACAGCCATAAATACTTAATCCCCCATGAGGGGGCTCAACTCGCCCCCAATAGGGACGGGGGAGAAAAAGGGAGGAAACTCCATAGTAATAAATAAATGAATCTACCGGAGAATCATTATATGATAAGATCATTAAGTTGCTTTTAGATTTAAAATTAAATATCAATGATATTAGAGGACAGGGCTATGACAATGGGTCCAATATGCGAGGGAAAAATAAAGGTACTCAAGCTCATTTATGGCAAGTAAATCCCCGAGCATTTTACATACCTTGTGGCTGCCCTTCTTTAAATTTGGTTATAGGAGATGTAGCAATGTCTTGCCCACAATCTGTTTCATTTTTTGGTGTTATTCAGTGGCTTTATACATTATTTTCAGCATCCGTTGCTAGATGGAAAATTTTAACTGATAATGTACCAAATTTCACTGTTAAAGCACTATATGAAACTCGTTGTGAGAGTCGTATTGAATGCATAAAGTCAGTTAGGCATCAGATTGTCAAAATTCATGATGCATTGATAATACTTAGTGAAAATTCAGCCGATGCAGCTACCAAATCTGAATCTTTAACACTAGCAGAAAAACTTTGAGATTATTCCTTTTTAGTTATGTTAGCGACATGGTATGACATACTTCATCAGATTAACATAGTTAGCAAATCAATGCAAACAAAAAGTAGGGATTTAAAAATGGTCATAAATTTATTAAAATCATGTACGGAATTTATTAGACAATATTGTACACTAGAATTGAAAATGCTTTGACTGAAGCTGAGGAATTAGCAAGGCTTTTAGGAATGGAGCCAATATTTACTAAAAAAGAATAATTTGTAGGAAGAATTATTTAGTTATGAATCTGAAGACAGTCTTGTTACTGTTGATAAGAGAACAAAGTTTAGAATAACGATATTCAACATCATTTTGGACATGATATTAACATCTCTTGAAGAAAGATTTGAACAAATAAAAATGTACGAGTGAATTTGGGGTTTTCTTTTTAATATAACTAAAATTGACTATTTAAATGAATTAAAAAAAGCAATGTGTGGATTTGCATTCAATTCTTCATCATGAAAATAATAGTGACATTGACGAGAACGAACTGTTTGAAGAAATTAAATCTCTAACCAGTTTACTTCTGGAAAACATCAGTTTGCCATTGGAAACTACAATTTTTAAAAGCAAATAATTTGCAGAATATAATTCCAAATACGTGGGTTGCATTGAGAATTCTGCTGACGATTCCTATTACAGTAGCAACAGCTGAGAGAAGTTTCAGCAAATTGAAACTTATCAAAACATATTTGCGATCAACAATGGCAAGTGAGAGATTAAATTCTTTATCCTTAATATCTATTTAAAATGCAGTAGTTCAGAAAATAGAATAAAGAATAAAAACTTTCCCAGATTTAAAATCAAGAAAAATATATATGTAAATTATAATTGATAAAATCAAAAGTGTAAAACCCATAATATTTTTAATAACCAATAATTTAGTAATTTTTTTTTGTATGTACTATTTTATTTTTTTGTTAGTGAATGGAAATGATAAGTAGAAATCTTGAAGTTATGAAATTATTAATCATTTGAGAAAACCTATACATACTTACAATCAGGAAGTATTAAATATTAAAAAAAAAAAAAAAAAAAAAAACCTTGGGGCACCAAAGAAGGACTTTACCCAGGGTGCAAAATTATCTTAGTCTGGCCATGCACATGCCTCTCTGGCTGAATCAATCAGGGTTTTCTTCAAGGCTTGCCACTGGATCTCCAATGTTTGGTTCCTGTTCTCAAACTCTTTTATTTTTTCTTCAAAAACCTTTGTGTATTTTAGTCTGCAGTTCACATATGAGAGCTGCTCAACTTTTTTTCCCTTTAAAACTTTCTTACATGTTTTTCTTTTCAAAATGAAATTCAATTTTAACCTGCTCAAGACTAAATAGTGATGACTCCCAATTTCAAATCCTCTGTACACTCTGATGTCCTGCACCATGGAGAAAACATCACTATCGACAATAATACTCAATGAGACTTTTCTTATTCCTTGCCTCTTCTCTCCATGTGAATTTGTGCACATTTTTATGTTGGAACATGGTGTTAGTAATAACCAGTCCATGTCCTGAGCAGAAATCCAACAAGTATTTGCCATTATTATTAGCTATACTCTTTTCTCCAAATTTTCCCAAAATATTTTTGTATGTCTGACAATCATTTCCTACTCTACTATTTAGATCCCCAACAAGGACCAGCTTTTCCTTTTTAATTGTGTCAGTTGCTTTCTCTAAAGCATCAAAAAATTCCTCCACTTCTACCTTATTAGAACCTTCTGTGGGACCATAGGCACAAAGTCTCATTGTCCAGTTCTCCATTCTGATATTTGTCCACATCAATCTACTTGAGACTGCCAGCCATTCAAGAAGATTAGCCTCATATTTAATGTTGAATACTATGGCTACTACTTCTTTTCCTTGATTGTGATTTCCTGAGTATAACATTTTGTATTTATTGCTCAGAAAGATCTCACCAGTTTTTTGTCTTTTTTGTTTCAGTCACCCCTGCCTATACAAAATAATTTTTAAAAAATTATTTTGTATAGGCAGCACCCCCACTTAAAACTTCACGGGCTGCCACTAGTTGATACATTCCAAGAGATACATTTTGTTTAAAAATTGTTTTAACTTTTTTTAGTTATTGAAAAATTAATTATAGAATAGCCTTGCACTTATCTGAGACATTGCAGCAGCAAAAATATAAAAGTATTTTATATTTTTCATGAAATATTTTATATAGGCTTCAGCCATCGGCTAAGAAAGATGTTGCGAAAGTCTTTGAGCTCAGTTTCAAGATCTGTGTGTCATTTGAACAAATAGCCTTGGTTCAGTGAGTAAATGTTTTGAGGATGGCATGCTGTTGGGACGAGTGTAGTGTGATTGTTTATGTAAATATTTCTCTCTCTATGAAGGGATTTTCTGTAAAATGGAGAAGAATAATGAGCCATTAGGAAGTTGTGTCACTAATCCACCTAAAAAAGATAAGACAGTTATTATTTTTAAAGTTAGATTTTCTATTAATGTTTTAAAGTGCGGAGAGTTTTTAATAGATTAGGGAGAGTTGCCTGTATGAGAGTAAGTGATTTGGATAAATGTTTGGCCAGTTTGTAGGTGGACTGTTTATGATGTCTACTATAGAATGAAGGGAGGTATTAGGTTTGTGAATTTTAGTGGCTCTATATATCTGGGATACATTCTTGCTCAGTTTCAGTGGATGTTCCCCCCCCCTTAGTTCTCAGTAATTTGAATGTCTCAATCATATCACCTCTCTTCCACCTATCAACCAATTTCTGTAACCCACAAATCTACAGCCTCTTCTCGTAAGGTTCACTCCATAGACCAGCTACCATCTCTGTCACTTGCCTCTGAATCCTCTCTACCTCCTCCTCATCACCAAGAAACCCTGGTGCCCAGATCTGTGCACAGTAGTCAAGATAGGGTATATGATATAATTGAGATTTATAAATTGTTAAGAAGAGCTTATTAGATTGATACTTGGGATATTTTTTAAAGGCTCAAAGAAAGAAAAAGAATAGGGATGAGATATTCTTGGAAATTGTATTAAGGTGTGTTGCTTAGCAGAGTGCAGCATGACTTTTTCATGCAGGGTGTTTGGCAAATGTAATGTATTGCCTAATGAAATAGTTAATGCACAGACATTGAATGAGTTTAAGGTGTACTATGATAATATTATTCCAGATGGATTGCTTCATACTGTTACCTCCTTCAATGAATCTTGATTGTTAATAATATTAATAGTAACATGCTCTCAATTTATATCATACAAATTCTATATGCCAATATCAACTTAAACATTTAAACTTAAAACTACTTAGAAAAAAGAAGAGAATTGAATTTGGAAACTCATCTTTTGTTTATAGATTATGAAAAAGCATTTGACAAAGTAAAAAGATATATACTGTTTGATATATTACAAAGAATAAATATACCTAATATTTTACTACATGCAATATTGAATATATATAAAGATAATGAAATAAAAATAAATGAAAAGTTGTCTGAAAAACAATCTATAAACCAAGGAGTAAGACAGAGATGCCCTCTGTCCCCAACACTTTTCAATATTTACATTAATGAAATATTAATACAGTGGAACACCTTAAACAATCAAGGTATAGAAATTTTCCAGAATAACAAAATAAATACGCTATTATTTGCAGATAAGGAAGACAATTTGCAAAGAGCAATTTATTATTTAAACATTATAGTTTGGAACAGTTTGGAATGAAAATTTCCATAGATAAAATTAAAACAATGGCATTTTGTGGACAAACTTCAGTTAGAATCAAAATAGTTATTAATAAAATAATAGAACAGATAAATACTTTCAGTTATCTTGGATGTGAAATATCATATGAAGGAGTAAAAAGACATAAAATTAAAAACCTCGATATTTTTACAGATTACAGGCCTGATAAATAGAACACTCAACCCAAATATAATACAAAAAGAAACACGCTTGAAAATATACAATACTTTAGCAGTGCCCACATTATTATATGGCAGTGAAATTTGGGCAATAAACAAACAAGCTAAACAAAGAATAAAAACAAGTGAAATTAGATTTATGAGAAGAACTGCAAAATACACATTATTAGATCAAAAAAGGAATGAAGACATTTTAAAAGAACTAAAAACATAATCAATAGAAGAAAAACGAAAAAATTATAAACAAAAATGGATTGAACATGTAAACCGAATGGCCAACACCCTACATCGTAAACAAATACTAAAATATAAGCCAATTGGAAAGAATAGGCATGGTAGACCTCAAAAAAGAATATTGGATGAATAATGAGATCGGAACAAGACCATATTGGTCTGTTCCAGTCTCATTATCCATAAATTCTCAGAAGAGAATTTAATTTGGAAACTCATCTTTTGTTTATAGATTATGAAAAAGCATTTGACAAAGTAAAAAGATATATACTGTTTGATATATTACAAAGAATAAATATACATTTTAAAAGAACTAAAAACAAAATCAATAGAAGAAAAAGTAAACAACTATAAACAAAAATGAATTGAACATGTAAACCGAATGGCCAACTCCCGACATCCTAAACAAATACTAAAATATAAGCCTTTTTTCACCAGTTTTCATGTCACCTTTATCATCTCTAATTCCTTTTACATCACTCTTTCCTCCATTTCTGAGCTTTTTCAACAGCCTCCTTGATATTTATTTTCTTTGTTCTTACCAAAGTCTACTCATGACTTTTGTTTAGCTAGTTTCACACATTGTTTAGCTTTCTTACATTTGTCTCTGTATTCTCTAAGAGCACAAGCTGACTTATTTGCCAAGAACTTTTGATTTGCTTTCTTCTTTTCTTTCACTGCCTCTTTAACTTCCTGTATCCACCATTGGGTTCTGATTTTTCTATTCTTGCAGACAACCTCACCACATGCTCTCTCTCTATCAGAATCAATCAATGTTTTCTTCAGGAT